>NC_050187.1:21870885-22170885 GCF_008315115.2 Sander lucioperca
GCTGCTTTGCTATAAATGCTTCAGTAATGTGGTTCTTTGGGTGCAATGCAACAACGTAGCCTGTTATCTACATGGGAAATTTGAGCATGATAATATTACAGAATGTACATACTTAAGTATAATGCGTTTGAATATTTAAGGTTAGGGAAATATCATATCTACTTCCCCCTTAGCTGAGAGAGGATAGTCATTATTGCAAGAGGTTGCTTGTCAAAACCATGTATCTAAGTAGTGCAGTCTCAGTCTGCAATAATCCACTTTTTTGCTGTCATGTTTCATTGTATGACAAACCAGAAGGTGGACAAAAGGTCAGAAGATGTTGAAATAATTCACACAATTTGTCATTTCGAAGGTCATGCTGGGAGGCATTTCAGTCTGGAGTATTTACTTTCCATACAGGATGAAATCATCCCATTTCATGTCAGTTTGTCCTGAGTTTAATTCAACAAAACATGATACTGTGTAACGGAAATGATACTGTCTCTCATATACAATCTTTGATTCTGATTATAGTATTGACTAAGCATTTTATCCATATAGTAGTGACAAATCAAAATTGGACAATCAATATCAGACTGGATTAAGGCAACGTCGACCATGTAGGATTTTGAATGGAAACAAAGACAAAGTGCCTCAGTATAAACTTCATAGGAACATTGTGTCTGGAAACTGGTTTCTGTTCCTCAAAGTAAGTAAATGTATATCACTTGTTTCATAGCTCAACAATATGGCTGCTGTGCCAACGTCTAGACTCAGAGACAGATTGATAACCTATAATGTACCACTAACGCATGTGTATGTTTATGGCAATGTTTCTAACTAGTAGTATTCATTTAAGTTATATGGATATTTAAACCACTCATGGCAGCACTCCAGTGTGCCTTCTCACCAAAGCACAGACTGTGACACAAAAAACAGGTTAGGACCTTTCTCCTTATTTTCTTGTCATCCCTGGGGTGAAGGAGAAGCCATTTCTGAAGCCAGCAAACCAGAACACTTAATTGTCTTTACTCTCCTCTCCATGGCACTGGAGAGGCTCATTGGATTTGTACAGGTCACAATAAACGACCAGTGCAATACAGCGTAAAAAACAAGGTTTGCGAGAGAGACAGGCATGAGAGAGTACTAGTTAAATAATTTAAAATGTCATGAAATTACTATTTAATAGTTAATATGTCTTAAAGAAACCTATTGTTTTATATAATAACGAATGTGTTCCATTTGTATGTATATAGCTGTCTAAACTAGATCACAGTGGTCAAAGGTAAGTTTGAAGTAAAATATAATTTTCAAGCAATAATACCAAAGTAAAATGTTGTCTCCTTTGTACAGATGAGAACAAAATAACTTTTTTGTCAAATGAATGCCATACATTTGGTCTGTTGTTTGGTCTTTGATTACTCTCTCCCCCCTGCCCAAAGTAATCCATCTCCTGTATGATCACAGAGCCTTCATGTTTGACATGAGCCTTCTGGCCCATGCAGACAGTAACTGAAAGATGTGATTGACAAAGGTCTCAAGCCTGCTGGTACTTGAGCTGGTGAGTGTATTATTGATAGAAGGTCTTGGCAGGGAGTTGATAGGTGATGGGAACTTGTACACATGACCAGCTTTGTTTACTTGTTCTCCTCCTTTAACTCTCTGATGTTCCAGAGTGGGTAAAATCTGGACCTTGACAGCCTGCTGTCATCACTACGCCATCCCCATGATGAGAGGGTTGAGCCACTCTAACAACTAATGACACAGTTGCATGGATGGTTTCCTGTTTGATTTCATGCCCGGTGGGGATGAAGTCAAAAAGAATATATGATATAAGATGTGATGCTGCCTTAACCCAGTAGTTTACTTAAACCTATAGAGCTGGCAGATCATAAAACACTGTTTTTTATTTTGTATTGTTATTTATTATTTTTTATTTATAATAATAATAATAATAATAATAATTATTATTATTATTGTTATTATTATTATTATTATTATTATTATTATTATTATTATTATTATTATTATATTAAAAGGCAATGTCCATAAAGTAGACTCAAAATGATGATTATTTAGAAGAAGGCACAGAACATGCATCCAATTATAGGCTTATACTGCATAAGGAGGTGATTGAGTGAATTATGTAAGGCAAGGCAAGGCAAGGCAGCTTTATTTGTATAGCACATTTCAGCAACAGGGCAATTCAAAGTGCTTTACATGAAAACAGATTAAAAAATTTAAAACAGATAAAATACAAGAATAAAAGTTACAGTGCAGTATAAGAAATGAAACATTGAAGAGCAATTAAAACAGTTAAATATATAAAAGCAGATAAAATAGGAATTTCTCTTTATATGCTTATATAGATTGTCATACAGTGTCAACAATGCAACTTCAGTATAACAAATGAACAGTTATTTAAAGAAAGGCAACATCAAATAGATAGGTCTTCAGCCTTGATTTAAAAGAACTGAGAGTTGCAGCAGACCTGCAGTTTTCTGGGAGTTTGTTCCAGATATGTGGAGCATAAAAACTAAATGCTGCTTCCCCCTGTTTAGTTCTGACTCTGGGGACAACAAGCAGACCTGTCCCAGACGACCTGAGAGGTCTGGGTGGTTCATAGTGTACTAGCAGATCAGAAATGTATTTTGGCCCTAAACCGTTTAGTGATTTATAAACCAGAAAAAGTATTTTGAAATCAATTCTTTGAGGCACTGGAAGCCAGTGTAGAGACTTCAGTACTGGAGTGATGTGATCCACTTTCTTGGTCTTAGTGAGGACTCGAGCAGCAGCGTTCTGAATCAGCTGCAGCTGTCTGATTGATTTTTTAGGGAGACCTGTAAAGACTCCGTTACAGTAGTCTAGTCTACTGAAGATAAAAGCATGGACAAGTTTTTCCAAGTCCTGCTGAGACATAAGTCCTTTAACCCTTGATATATTTTTAAGGTGGTAATAGGCTGATGTAGAGAGTATCATACTCAGTATCAAGCATGCAGTGAGCTTTGACGAAGCTGCCATGCTACTTACATTCCCATTTAATGGATCCAGCCTTTAGGGAAATTCAGTCATCCGTCTTATGTGTAGAAGGGGGCCAATCTTTGAAATAATCCATTCTTATCTGATTATTCTACTGTACAGCTATCTCTACACAAAAACACATATAATTTTAGAAAATTGTTGCTCCAATCATGCTGGCCTGGTATGCCTAATGCCTTAAACAGTCTTAAAATATGTTGATTTGGGATGGGTTATCAATGTCAATTATAGTTAGGAGCCAGTAGTCATGACCAACATTTCATGAATTCACGTGTGTACATAAGTTTTATTTAAATGTAGACAAGACACGCAAAGCATCAACAACGGTCAGTCTCATCTTTGATTGCTTTTTTGTGATGTATTGAGTTTGTAATATTGACTAAGCCTGCGTCACACCCAGACCAGAAGGGCAAAGTGGACTGTCATTAATCTGAACTTGTTTCCTTTTAAGAAATGCTTCTTTCCCCTCATTACATCACCCTCTACTTTTGCTGCGGGTGTCTGCAACCACCTGGCCTTGTCTCCCCCTGTTTTCATCTAAAATAAAAAAGGTAGCTCACAATGCTGAAGCTACAGCATGAGTATGGCTCTCTGCAGCTCTATAGGTGGATTAAGGCCACTATAAAGCCCACACATAAAGTCAACTGTAACCTTGTACAGCTGTTTTATTAGGTTCAGATCTTATAAATATGAAGTCCATAGCATATTATTCACATGCTTTTCATACTAAAATATCTCCTGCTTAAGAGTTAGACCTCTATATCCAACAAAATACCTTTTGTACTTTTTCCTTTATGGATTATGTTTCATCAAAAACAAGGTTGTGTATGTACACTCACCTTGAAGATTATTAGGAACACCCTACTAATAGCGTGTTTGACCCCCTTTCGCCTTCAGAACTGCCTTAATTCTTCGTGGCATTGATTCAACAAGGTGCTGGAAGCATTCTCTAGAAATGTTGGCCCATATTGATAGGATAGCATCTTGCAGTTGATGGAGACTTGTGGGATGCACATCCAGGGCACGAAGCTCCCGTTCCACCACATCCCAAAGATGTTCTATTTGGTTGATATCTGGCGACTGTGGGGGCCATTTTAGTACGGTGAACTCATGTTGATTGTCATGTTCAAGAAACCAATTTCAAATGATTTGAGCTTTGTGACATGGTGCATTATCCTGCTGGAAGTAGCCATCAGAGGATGGGTACATGGTGGTCATAAAAGGATGGACATGGTCAGAACAATGCTCAGGTAGGCTGTGGCATTTAAACAATGCCCACTTGGTACTAAGGGGCCTAAAGTGTGCCAAGAAACATCCCCCACACCATTACACCACCACCACCAGCCTGCCCAGTGGTAACAAGGCATGACGGATCCATGTTCTCATTCTGTTTACGCCAAATTCTGACTCTACCATCTGAATGTCTCAACAGAAATCAAGACTCATCAGACCAGGCAACATTTTTACAGTCTTGAAAGGTCCAATTTTGGTGAGCTTGTGCAAATTGTAGCCTCATTTTCCTATTTTTAGTGGAGATGAGTGGTACCCGGTGGGGTCTTCTGCTGGTGTAGCCCATCCGCCTCAAGGTTGTGTGTGTTGTGGCTTCACAAATGCTTGGCTGCATACGTCGGTTGTAACGAGTGGTTATTTGAGTCAAAGTTGATCTTCTATCAGCTGGAATTAGTCGGCCCATTTTCCTCTGACCTCTAGCATCAACAAGGCGTTTTCGCCCACAGGACTGCCACATACTGGAAGTTTTTCCTTTTTCAGACCATTCTTTGTAAACCCTAGAAATGGTTGTGCATGAAAATCCCAGTAACTGAGCAGATTGGAAAATACTCAAACCAACCCGTCTGGCACCAACAACCATGCCACGCTCAAAGTTGCTTAGATCACCTTTCTTTCCCATTCTGACATTCAGTTTGGAGTTCAGGAGATTGTCTAGACGTGGACAACACCCCTAAATGCATTGAAGCAGCTTCCAAGTGATTGGTTGATGAGATAATTGCATTAACGAAAAATTTAACAGGTGTTCCTAATAATCTTCAAGGTGAGTCACTCATAAGTATTCATACCCATGCTAAAGTTGACTAAAAAGAGGAATAAAAAAATCATCTTTTGGAAATTGATCTTAATGCCTTAATTAAAAAAATGAGGAAAAATCCAACCTTTTAAGGACACCAATTTTTTTGTGAATGAATAATGTATTGTAAATAAATAAATGTTCTTCCTTAAAATACAGGGGCCATAATTATACATACCCCTATGTTAAATTCCCATAGAGGAAGGCATATTTTTGCTTTTTAAAGACCAGTTATTTCATGGATCCAGGATACTATGCATCCTGATAAAGTTCCCTTGGCCTTTGGAATTAAAATAGCCCCACATCATCACATACCCTTCACCATACCTAGATATTGGCATGGTTTTATTTCAGTTAGCCTAATAGCTAACTGAGCTAAGATCCATATCAATGCAAATCAAACCAGCTATTAGGCTAACTGAAATAAAACCATGCCAATATCTAGGTATGGTGAAGGGTATGTAATGATGTGGGGCTATTTTAATTCCAAAGGCCAAGGGAACTTTATCAGGATGCATAGTATCCCATAGTCTGTCTCTGTTGAACAGTTGATTGGCTTTTAGTCTGAAGAGTTTTGAAGTACTCCACCTTGGCAAACGCAACAATCTGACAGCACGGCACAGATCCAATCGAAAAGTTTGAGTTTGACTGTTTTGAAAATTATGACTGGCAACTCTGCTTTGTAAAACTCCATTCTGTCAGCTTCAACTCTGTTTCTTTATTTGATGTTTCCATAGAAGTGTTGTCTTTGACATATCTTTCTGCTTCTGTTTACAAACAACTACCTGAAAATGATACCGTGATATTATTGACAGGTATACAGTGATACCTGCTCAGGATATAAGTCAATGCTGCATCGAGACAAATGTTAGACTTGTGCAGTTGACTGAAAGCAGAAACAGGAAGATGTGTTAAAGACAACGACTGTGTTGTGTGGTCAGCTACATTAAGGTCACAGTTGGACGCAACACAAATGGAAGTAGGCAACTTGGCCAACTTGAAAAGCTATTTTTTCCTACATTGCAACATCAAATTGGTTCCCTTTCCGATTCTAAGTAAAAGAAGCCTTTTCAAATGCATCCACAAAAGTGTTGACATGATTTTAGAAAAGAGTGCTTCCCAATTCTCTTGATTTATTTCTCCAGTTTTCTTTAGTTTCTGTTTCTGCTCTCTCTTTACTTTATTATGAGACATACTAAGTATGTTCATATAGTTTTTTATCAACTTAGATTGCAAAAGTTCCTAATCAATGCCCATATCAGGTTGGACATTAAAATGAAGAGCACTGCATTCTTATTTAAATAAAAGAAATATAGTGAAAATATTTCAGAAATCAATGGTCACCTTTTTATTCATCTGTTGTTGAACTTTGGTGCCTGTACGTTAGAGTAGAAACTCCCCGTCCCCTTCATCTGTGCTCTCAGGATGTTGATTGAATGGGAAATGTGGGATGTTTTTTTCCTTCTGTGTTCCTTAAGTGTTTTACACAACGATTGAAAGAGCTACTGTGTCTTGGTGCTGTGCTTTGATCTGCCACCACCACTGCTGGTGACTATTCTCAGATGACGTCTCTAATCTCTATTGTTTTACTTGTTTGATGTCTTCCCAGTTTGGAGAGACTTCATTACTGTTTGTGTCTATTTGACCAGTATGGGAGGTTTTGAACCGGGGGTTACAGTATGTAACATTTTTAGGGCTGGACCCGAATATTCGAATATTCGAATATTCGTTCGGTGGGTTGGTATTCGATTCGAAAAAAATTTTTTTGTTTTTTTTGCACAACCTGGCATCCCCCTCCGGTTCTCATTCGCGCTTGAATATGTTCGAAATATAATACTCTCTTTTACAATTGTCTTATATAGCCTAGCCATTTTAATAGGATGGACAACCCAACCTCGTTATACTTAATAAATATATTTGCTTCTTCTTGGACTACTAAAGTGTTCCTGCAACGGGAGTATTCTCTGGCTAGAGCGCAAAACAGCGCAGTTTGCATGGACAGAAGTGTGTGTGTGTGTGTGTGTGTGTGTGTGTGTGTTTTATATCATTAGTGAAGTCTCTGTTCTCAGGGTATATAAGCCCTGCTCGCGTGAGGCGCGCCGCTTCCTGCTCGCGCTGTTCTGTAGTTTATTAAAAGTTTATTAATTCTGAACGCATCTGGCCTGTCTATCTATATTGCACCAAATACGACACTGCACTCCCTTGTGAAGTCGTTTGGATGAAAGGTTCTCAAAATAATCAAAATGCAAACAAACAGACAGACACATAGAGATTCCTGCCTTTATTAGAGATAATAATATGTTCAGCCCCCTCTCTCCAAAGCTTCGAATATTCGATGCTCATTACTACCGAAGCTTCGAAGCTCAAAAAATGGTATTCGGATCAGCCCTAAACATTTTGTTTTAGTTTTTCCTATTCCTTAACAGCTCTTCACTGAATGTAACTCATCGGATTTGTGTGGAGAGTGCTGCAACAAAGCTACAGATATGATATATTTTATTTATGCGTCATACCACTAAGTGGCCCACCCCACACAGAATTACATGACACCAATACAAAAGACATCCAATTTCATCCAAAGCTTCCAGTCCAATGTCAACACACGACATACTATACTTTGCACAAAGTAAAGAATAAAGAAAAACATATTACAGCAGCCACAAGGTGGACATGTACACTACACTCTGAGGTGATGTGGATGATTGACCACAGTAGGTTGACATTTAACCTACTTTTCACCATGTTTTGCAAGTATAGTAAATTGACCATTAACCATTAAAAGCAACATCCCACTTAGCAATGACTCACAGGAAGGCTAGGTTTGTATATAGTGCCCTCCTGTGTTACAATAGTAAAACACACACACATGCAGGCAGCCACAATGATGGGTGCTTTTTGAATGCCAATGGCAATCATTTCTAAAACAATTGTTTGATCATTGTCACACAATTGACTGATCTTCATTTCCATCTTTTTATAACTAACAATAAATTGAAAAAAAGGAACGTATCCAAGTGCTTAGCCAAACAATAATAAATACGTGTGAAAAAAATGTAATAGCAATGAATGAAAAGGTGGCAGCTTATTATGCTTACCTTCCTAACAGTGCAAAACATTTATTCATTTATAAAGAATCTACACAGACCAGACAAGCTGGTTAGTGATGCTCATACACTCATATAGCCTTCAGATGTCAACATCAATGCAATCATTATAGTTCCCATCAATCAAACATTAGTAGTGTTCATATCACTAATTATTTATTTTCTTTGAACCATGGATAGCTACTTCAGCCCTCAGGCTCACAATGTTACATGTTACACCTGGGCTGTGCTGAAGAGTGGGCAGAGATAAATTAAAACTGCTGTCTGAGCAAGCGAGTGGAGATTTGTGCCCATGGGTATGACCACAGAAAAAGGACAATGTTGCCAAAGTGAGCCAATATGCTTTGTTGGAGGAAAACAGCTTTTTGGTAAAAGGTGACAAAATAATGGATGATACATCTCTAGGGGCTTATCCAAACATAATACATTTGACTAATTCCAGACGAAAACTGCACACAACTATAGCAAAATTGCAGGTCAATGTTAAACAAGGGGGTTGATCTGTAAACTGTGATCAGTTAGGAAATAATTATACCATTTGGCATTGTTTTCTCTTCTAAATATGTTTGGCCTGGGGGTTTGATTAAAATCTGACTGTGCGAGTGCATGTGTTTCTTGTCACAAAAGGCTCAGACAGAGGACTCAAATGCACAACTGAACTTGCGCAAAAGAGTACAGTAATCAGGCAACAGTATCCTATCACAAGGCTGAGGCTTGAAAGAGCTTGGAGTGCAAGACACAGAGGTACAAGGCGAACCAGCACTGAACAAAGAGAAAAGGAGTGTGTATATATATATATGAGGGAGGGGGGGGGGGGACAATTAGACAATTAGACACAGGTGCAGGACATTAGGGAGGGGCAGGTAATCCCACAAGGCAGGAAGGCAGAAAAAGACCGCAAGATAAGTGACCTGCAACAGAGACAGAGGTGAGTTTAAAAATAAAACAGGAAATGCACAAAATGAAAATGAACAATGAACACTGAATGTGAAAAAAAGAAAAACGTGAACTGCGCAGGAGCTGGATGTGACATTTCTTGCCCTGTCTGACTTATTATTCACGTTCCCAGATCTCAGCAAATCTTTTAGTAAGTATAATATCATAACTACTGACAGAATTGATGGGCAAAGGGCCCAAGTTGTAAACTGGATGTTTTCCTTTAATTATCTTCAATTCAATTGTACTCATTTGAAACAGCTTCTTAACGCAAGTTTTTTTTTTTTTTTTTTAAATGTAGTCATACTGCAGTCTAAGCGTGTCATGTTTGCCACTGATAAATTCTCTCACAGATGGAGCAGGCCTGTAAACCACAAAGTGACACTGAAGTGTGAAGGCGGAATATGATTCAGACTTAGTTCACACGCAGGAACTAAGTGTGCTTGTATGATAACACAAACCATCTCAAACTTTTGAAAAACAAGTGAACAAAAAGGGAATCTGAAAAACCACATTGGGCAGAATAGTAAGTCTAAAACAAAAACACACACTATATCCTGCATAATTCTGCACAATTTGAAGATGATCACAGATAAGCCCTCTCGTAGCAGCTATAATGTCTTCTGTGAAAAATATAGAACCATGAGCCTACTTATCTGGTTAGGTAGCAAATAGACCTCAGAATACAGCTTATACCATGCATTTACAATTGAAAGGGTTATACAATGTAGATACCATAACAAGTTGTTTTAGGGCCATCAAAAGATCTAACAGTAGCATATATACGGTAATAAAGGGTAATAGTTTGAGTACAACTGGGCAGTACTGGGGTAACAACATGTTAAATACACAGGCAACAGCTTGTGGCAATGACAATGAGATTTAATTTCTGTAGGAGAATTGTAGGTAAAGTGTGTGTGTTTAGCAATGAATGAGAAAGATAGCGCCTCCCGCTGGCAAAAGGAAATCAGCCTTATATGACAAACATCATCCAATTTACATGAAACTTAGAATGTGTGGTCTACTTGTGATACTGAGCTGCGCCCTATACTTTAACCACGCCCATGTACCCAGACCACGCCCCCTTTTATGGCTTTTGAACCGTTTAAGGTAGAGTCTTGTGTGAGGTATCACTGAACTCAGCAGAGTTACTTTTTCATTGGTGATGGTTTGACCCGCCCCCTATGCGTTAGCCATGCCCCTTTTCATAACTAATTACCCGTTTAATGTAGAGTCTTTTGTGAAGTATCATTGAACTCAGCAGAGAGTTCGTTTGTCATTGGTCATGGTTTGGCCCGCCCCCTATGTTTAAGCAACGCCCCCTTTCATAACTGGTGACCCATTTAAGGTAGAGTCTTGTGTGAGGTATCATTGAACTCAGCATAGAGTTCCCTTTTCATTGGTGACGATTTGCCCCGCCCCATATGCTTAAGTAACTAATAATAATAATAATAATAATAACTAATGACCCGTTTCTTGTACACTATTGTTTGAGGTATCATTGAACTCAACAGAGTTCCGTTTTCATTGGTCATGGTTTGGCCCGCCCCCTGTGCTTTAGCCACGCTCCCTTTCACAGCTAATGAACTGTATGATGTAGAGTATTGTGTGAGGTATCATTGAACTCAGCAGAGAGTTCCCTTTTCATTGGTGATGAATTGCAGTGTCTGTGTGCCACGCAAATGCACGGTTGCAAGAAGCGGCGTCCACCAGTAACCCCAATGCGTGCAGAGGCGCGAGGGCCCGTCCAATGTTGCTTGCAGCTTTAATTAGGGCCCGAGCGCTGACAGCGGCGAAGGCCCTATTGAAACTGAAGGAATTATTATTACACCAAATTAATTGGCTTTTTGAGGGGCTTAACATATTCAAAAACTCACCAAATTTGGCGGGCGCATCAAGTCTCATGAAAATGTATGTATTTTAAGGGTTTCGGGAATAACCGTGCAAAAATGGCTCGCTAGCGCCCCCTAGAAAGTTAAAAAAATTTAGCCCCTGCAGTGCGTTTAATGTAGACTCACGAAACTTGGTACACATATGTAGCATGTCAAGATGTACAAAAAACGTCATTAGAGCCATACCCTAAACCCAACAGGAAGTCCGCCATTTTGATTTCAAAGTTCAAAATTAGTGCGATTTTGGCCATTTCCACGTCGTGCTTTAACGAACTCCTCCTAGAGATTTCATCCGATCAACTTCAAATTCGGTCTGTACCATCTTAAGACATTAAAGATGAAAAGTTGTTAAAAGAAAAACTTTTCGTCATACGGCGTGGCTGTGGCGGGGCGGCCATTTTGTGCGTTTCGCCGCCGAAAGTGGGTGTAACTCGAGTGTACATTGTCCGACTGGCTCGAAACTTTTCAGGATTCACAAGAGTCCAACCCTGAGGACAAATAAAGGCCGATATTTACTTAAAGTCATAGCGCCCCCTAGTGGCAACAGGAAGTAGGCCTAAAAGTCAAGGTGCTATACTTTAACGAACTCCTCCTAGAGATTTCATCCGATGGACTTCAAACTTGGTCTGTATCTTCTCAACACCTTAAAGATGAAAAGTTATTAAAAGAAAAACTTTTCGTCAGACGGTGTGGGCGTGGCATGGCGGCCATTTTGAGTGTTTAGCGATGAACCAATAAATTGTTGTAACTTGAGGGTATGTTGTCGTATCTGCCCGAAATTTGTCACGATTGACAAGGGTCCACGCCTGAGGACACCTACAGGGCAAAATTGACTTTTGGTCATAGCGCCCTCCGCTGGCAACAGGAAATGCACCTTATATGACAAACATCATCCTATTTACATGAAACTTATAATGTGTGGTCTACATGTGATACTGAGCTGCCCCCTATACTTTAACCATGCCCACTTACTCAGGCCACGCCCCCTTTCATAACATTTGAACCGTTTAAGGTAGAGTATTGTGTGAGGTGTCATTGAACTCAGCAGAGAGTTGCTTCTTCATTGATGATGGTTTGGCCCGCCACCTATGCTTAAGCCACGCCCCCTTTCTCAACATTTGAACCGTTTAAGGTATACCCTTGTGTGAGGTATCATTGAACTCAGCAGAGAGTTCCTTATTCATTAGTGATTGTTTGGCCAGCCCCTCTGTGCTTAGCCACACCCCCTTTCATAACTGTTGACCCATTTATGGTAGAGTCTTATGTGAGGTATCAATGAACTCAGCAGAGACTTCCTTTTTTATTGGTCATGGTTTGACCCGCCCGCTAAGCTTTAGCCACTCCCCCTTTTATAACTAATGATCCGTTTGATGTAGACCTTTATATGAGGTATCATTGAACTCAGCAAAGACTTCCTTCTTCATTGGTGATGGTTTGGCCCACCCCCCTATGCTTAAGCCACGCCCCCTTTCATAAATGGTGACCCATTTATGATAGAGTCTTATGTGAGGTATCCTTGAACTCAGCAGAGACTTCCTTTTTAATTGGTGATGGTTTGACCCACCCCATATGCTTTAGCCACGCCCCCTTTTCACAGCTAATGAACCATATTATGTAGAGTCTTGTTTCAGGTATCGTTGAACTCGGCAGGCAGTTCTCTTTTCATTGTTGACGATTTGCAGTGTCTGAGTGCCGCGCGAATGCACGGTCGCAAGGAGCGGCGTCCGCCGGTAACCCTGATGCACGCAGAGGCGCGAGGGCCCGTCCATCGCTGCTTGCAGCTTTAATTACTTTATTATCATTATTAACTACATTACCACATCTCTAATATGATTTTACATACAGTGATGCTACCCTATTTGTATTGATAGACCCTTAGCTTGAAATAACTGATTATTGTGAGCATATTAGGCTACTGTTAACCTAGTACTACCATATTATTACTAATATTTCAATAATCTATTAAATTTATATTTTTTAAGATTTTCATCCCAAAATTACTTGCACACTATTGTCTTATTATAGATAATGAGTGGTTGAATGTAAATAAGTACTGCACTTTGAGGTACTTGTAATTAACTTGAGTCTTTTATTTACATGGCCCTTTCTACTTCTACTCCACTACATCTCAGAGAGAAATATTGTACTTTTTACTCCACTACATTAATCTGACAGCTTTAGTTACTAGTTATTTTACAAATTAAGATTTTTGCACACAAAACACACGTAGTTTATAAAATACAAAGTTTTATCATTAATTAAACCAACAATATTCCATAAGTACAGCTGAAATGTCTAGTTGATTAAACGCGTAGTTGATTGACAGAACTAATTTGATTGTTTCCAGTTTCTAAAATGTGAGGATTTTTCTGCATTAAGTACTTTTACTTTTATTACTTTAAGTACCTTTTTGCTGATGATACTTACATACTTTTACTTAAGTAACATTTGCAATGTAGGACTTGTACTTGTATTTATACAGTGTGGTATTGGTACTTTTAGTAAAGGATCCGAATACTTCTTCCACCACTGTAGATAATAAACCCTAGCACTACCAACATATTCTCATTATTACCTAATATATTACACCTTTTCACCTTGTTATTACTGAGCTGGAATGTAAAGTACTAGCGATTTGACAATATATTGGCACACATCACAATACTGTGACATCATCTGCATACAAAATGTAATCAGGCATTGGCGATAACAAAAAATAATACTGTTCAATTTAGACATTATAACCTTTATTTTTCTTTAATTAGTTACATACTGCACAAAAACATCATAACATTAGTTTGATAGTGTATGAAGGAGTTAAACTTGCCAGTTACTCTAGAATGACACTACAATAATAATTCAGCTATACTTCGCTGACATGTACATGTACATGTAATTAAAGACATTGCAAACATGTGATTTTACAATCAACATGTGGCTGTCCCAATGCTCCTGTTATTTTCCACTTTTTGACACTGCCTGTATTGCTTTGATCCACTCCTTTCTTTCTTCTGCTGTAGCAGCTTGGAGGAAGTAGTGAGTTTCATTTGAGGTGATGATCTCAAAGAGGTTGCCATCAATGTCATATTTTTTGGCTGAAACCCGGAGAAGATGAGAGAAAGGAGTTTAAAAGTGATGAGTTGATGAGAAACTACTTTCAGTACACCAACTATATTTCCTGGAAACAGTGAGGAAGCAACAGGAAATTTGTATCCTGTGACAGTAGTCCCACTCACCATCAGGCACATACTCCACAGCTGTAATCACAGAACCACGGAGATGGATCGAGCCCAGGGGGTCATCACCCTGGCACAAAAAAAGAGACAAAAGAAGGCACAAAGTAGGAGAAAGAAAGAATATGTGAGTAAAAAAAAATGGTATTCTTGATACTTTCTTATTACATCTTGCACAAGTCAGTATATTTACCTTTGTAGGATCATAATAATGCATATAAGCAGGGTCATCTCTTAGCACGAACTTTCGCACTTTCCAGTTTTTTCTCTTATGTCCCTGTGATAAAATAACACAACAGGCTTTATCTGATTTGCTGAACATTACTAAACAGCAAACGTGGCAAGCAAATGTGAAGTAGACTTCCCCTTTCTGTGAATGTGACTTATGATTTCCAATTGTGATACAAAAAATGTTCTCACTTTCGACTACAGAGTATTTTTATCTTGCCAACATGCATGAGTGAAAGTGAGAGCTAATTTAAAAAGTGTGATGTTTTGTAGCTGGACAACTGCTGGCTTCTTATCAAGATATTCTTCTTCTTATGAACACAATGTAAATTATCATTGGACATACATGCAGTGGAACAAAACCACTTTTTCCTGCTTTCTGACTCACCTGTTTCAGTAAACAGCCCTGTTTTATGATGTTTCCTCTGAATTCTT
The DNA here is from genome assembly GCF_008315115.2 of Sander lucioperca. Taxonomy (NCBI): domain Eukaryota; kingdom Metazoa; phylum Chordata; class Actinopteri; order Perciformes; family Percidae; genus Sander; species Sander lucioperca. Next base: position 21,885,815 of record NC_050187.1, read on the forward strand.
CCTTTAGAAGCACGTCTTCATCACTGGAGTAGCCTTCACAGAAGAACCCACTGTCTGCCTGCAACAAAGCACAGCCATACACACACATCATACACATAAATCATGTTTTATCATCCCCAACCTTATTCATGTTAAATGTTTAATAGTAACTTTTCAAACTTACAAAGTAATAAAGAGCAATTGTCTGATCTAAGAAGGCCATTTGCTCTCCACTTTCTGCTCTCTCTTTGGACAGGTCACTCGCAGGCTGGAGAAAACCCTCATTCAGGAGCCCTGTTGCTAACATGAGAGCCTCAGGCCTATTTCTCGCTTTCTCCTTTGAAATCAGCCACTCTACCACTGTCACACCTGCACAAAAACAAGGAAAGAGCGAAAAATGGTGAGACCATTAGAAAGTAAAAAAAAAAAAACTTCTTCCACACCTGTAACATCAATAAAAACCAAGACAACAGTACCGGTGAAGCAGTGGTTGAAGACTCGATTCTCCTGCTCCAGTTTTAACTCTTTTACGCCATCATCTTGGTCTTTCATTAGTGTGTACAATTCTCTGAGAAAACACAATGTAGGCATTGTCAACATGTCTTGCCATTCTATCATGCTATCACCCAGCAGAAGCAGTTGACTAAACCCCTGCCCCGAACAGTGATTGTCCAATAGTCATAGCTTAGCAACCATATCTGAGCACGGAAGTCCTGTCAAGCTTCACATTTTCTCAACATGCTGAACCAGTTTGCACAGGGCTCTCTACTTGTAAGAATGTCCATGAATGAAATTTGTATCTTCATCTAGTGTTTCCAAAAGCAGAATCACAAAAAATGTTATGAACCCAGCTAACTGGCTTATTACTACCTATAATAGTAACGTTTTCAACAGTCCAAGGCCAAGAAGCATCTTTACCTAATTACATTATTTTGTGCAGTTACAGGTTAAGGTACAATAAAAGCCAAGTTCAGGATTGACACATTCACTGTGTGTGCACCAAGCAGCAACTTCCAGGACTGAAAAGTGAAGCCAATGCGGAAGTGCCTTAAACCTGCATTCTATCTAATTTCCAGCAGGGGCGACTCCACTGGCTCCAAAAAGAAGTCCATTTCTATTGAAGTCTATGGGGAAATGACCCTACTTCTGCCTTGATTTATTAACTCAATAAAAAATGTCCTAACATGTTTATGGCCTCAATCGCTAGTTTCAAGCCGTCTTCAATACAGCATGTTTATTTTGTAAACTTTGGTCCCATTTATTTTAAAATAGACAAAAAAGCAGGGAAGCTTTAGGGTGTGGCTACACACCGACCTGTCAATCATGACAGAGGCTTAGCAATGCTAACCATGGCACTGTGTACATAGCCGTTATTTTGTTTTGCTGTTAATTGTTTTTTGGTGTTGTCCATGTGTTCATCTTAAATTCTGACCCTCTCACTGTGTGTTTTTACTTCATCAAAGTTAGTCGGAACACTTTGGTCACCTAGAAATGTCTTGTTCAGCGTTGTGCCAACCAAGCTAGCTAGCTAGTGCTAACATTAGCTGGTAACATAAGAGAGTATGCCAATTTCCAACCAGCTCTTTGTACTGCTGTACATGCTGACGAGCAGCAGTACCCGGAGGTCCGCATTTATACCGCCAGTAAAAGTCTGCTGGATGTCTCGCATCAGAAGGATTTAAATTAGGCAACTTTCCCTCTTTTGCGTTAAGCTTTTGCAGCACCATGAAACTATACATTACACAAGACTGGCTTAGACGTGTCATCCTCCCCAGCTCCGCCCTTTTGTCCAAATATGGTCAATTCTGGCTGCAAGATAACAGGATGCCAACGGCCAAAATGCAAACTCCTGACTTCAAATCAGCTGTCCACAAACCAATGGGTGACATCACTGAGGCTACGTCCATTATTATTACAGTCTATGGTGTGAACTGGTCTTGGATGCTATTTTTTCGTAGCATTGTAGCTCTGCCCGCTTTAATTCCATTTCCATTCATTACTTGCTGATCCCATAGTCCTCACTCTTAAAGCCTTTTCTCTTACAACTTTCTAAGTGAATATTATTTGAAACACAAGCAACAATGAAGCATAAATCTAACCTCTGTGTTTATTGTCCCTGTATTGAAGAGAGTTTTCAACCAATTCATAGAGTTAACGTTAGCTTAATTAGCTACCTTACTACAGCTGGTACAATCTGCCAGCAACAGTTCTAATTTCAACCAACCAAAATCGACAGTCGACAGCTAGAAGCCTGCTTTTGTCTGCCTCCGTCTTAAATCAAGTACCCATTGTTTCAAAAAGTAGGCCCATTAACATTTTTCAGTGATCTGCAACCGCTTTCACTGTACACTACACTTGTGCAGTGTGAGAATGGAAAGCTTGACAGCTAACAATAGTATGGATGACATGTGTCAATTTATTGGTCTTTTAAATTGATTGTTTTCACCACCAAGAAGATTTTACAAAACATACGTCAGGTTGATTGTGTCAGGTAGGCGAATGGAGCGTCTTGTGGACTTCCTGGCAAACTTTTTTCCCCCCTCGAGGCAGGTAATGGCTCTCTTGATGTCCTTGACCCAAAACTCTCTCTCCTCCATATGTGAGGCTTGGAAGAAGTGATCCTGCTTCTTGTCTGTGGTAATCTTGAGAACCATCTAAATGGAGCAATAGACTCATGCTGTTATATTTTCTCTTGAGATTTTACTTCAGATATGAGGATAACCAACATCAATATAGCTGCTAATTTGGGAATATATATATATATATAGCTGTCTCAAATTAATGAAATCTTCAAATTGAGTATTTGAATACTTAAACTTTAATTGTAGTCTTTAACTCTGTTACTCATCCTATATACTCTGCCATAACTGTCATTTATACATCTCTAATCCTTCAATGCTAGTTCCGATTTATCAACAGCTGTACTTGTCATTTTCCTACCGTCCTCTTGCCGAAATCCTGACAAGGACTCATGAGCGTGGCTCCCTTTAGTGGGATCATTCCTTTCGGAGAGTGGTCTGTTTTCTTTTTATAGAATTCCAGCCCATCTTCTGACAGCACTACCCACACTGCTTTCCAGGAGTTTAGCAATGTACCCTGAGGATCAAAAAGACAGTTGACAATAGGCAGCTTTGAGCAAAAGTGTAAAAGTATTGTGTCGAGGATGTAGTTGTTAAAAAAAGCATGTTGTACATCAACTAAATAGAGTTAAAATAGGTATTAATCAAAATAATGATTTTTTTATCATCACTAAAGGTACTCAAGTCTGTTAGTGTCATATCCTCAGGAGAGTTCACTTTTTTTCAGATTATGTAAAATAAAAAAATACCAAATTATGTTTTAGTTTGACAGGTATTTCCTTGTGTAAATATTGATGTTGCTTTGTGTTTCATTTCACACGAGTCTGATAGCATAAAGTGAAAGATTGAGCTAAAAAAATGAAAGCAGACAGTTATACTTATCTGATTAAGCACCAATGACATGAAAATGCAGAAATGAATCTATAGTTAGGTGTTCTGGTAAGTACGGGGGAATGAATTACTGGCTTCAGCAACCTTGAAAACTTTGGGTTTTTGTTAGTCCATTACATAAACTCTCGTGCCACGTTGAGCTTGCAGTATCCTTTGCTCCCTTCACTCACTTCAGGGAACCAAAGTAAGTTGTTTAACTAATGTGACTTTTTTCAGCAAGGCATTAGTTTTAGAAATGTTTAAAGTAGGAAACAAAATCTTCCCAAAAATATATCTGCTGTGAAAAACATGCCTTTAAACATCAAAAGAAAGCTGTGTGCAGAACTGTGGCTGTGCTCCTCAAATTCAACCATGCAGGGGATAAATAAGACAAAAGAAACATGTAAAAAAATACAGCTTTTGCCTTCTGAATAGTTGTAGTCCTCAATCTTCTCATTCCTGTCCTACACTGTGTATACCAGAATACTACACCATCCATACTGTGCTTTATGTTACACACTGTATATATATATATATATTTTTTTTTTTAAGATAATTATTTGGGCATTTTAGGCCTTTATTTATGCAGGACAGCTGAAGACATGAAAGGGGAGAGAGAGGGGGAATGACATTCAGCAAACAGCTGCAGGGCGGAGTCGAACCTGCGGCTGCTGCGTCGAGGAGTAAACCTCTAAATATGGACGCCTGCTCTAGCAGGTGAGCTACCCAGGCGCCCTACACTGTGTATAGTTTTAATACTAACTTTGTAAAGCCATGTGTATGTCATTAAATTGCGCACACATGCGTAAACCTAAATTTTACTTCCACCAGTATCATCACTAATCCAAATTTTTCTTACCAACAATGATTTTATCGTGTCTGTGGCACATGCAACCCCAAGCTAATTTGTTCCCTTGGTAAAAGTACAACTTTAAAGACCTGTCACAAATATATAGTTTTATTTTGAAAAAAATGACTAAGTAATTGCTTAAATTAGCTTGGCACTGTAGTTTGAGCAAACAATGCTTAAACAGGAGTAAAAAGTGCATTTGTTAGGGAATATTTTCACTCTTGGATTTGGTGCTCTAGCAAGGATTTACGGCAGCAGAAGTAGTTAGTCATGAATGGACATACATTAGACGGCACATTAATCAACTGTGTGACATTACCACTGTCCATGAAGAAGGTTTTCTGACAACGTCTTAGCCATCTGACCATTATTCACAGCTGTGGCTATTTATAGCACCCATAGTGTCATCACATTATTCATGAGATAAAAACACTTCAGCCATGATATCTCAATCATTATCAGACGAAAAGATAATCAATAATGATTTTGTTACTGTCATGCACATCAAACAAGAGTTTACAAAGTGCTTCACAATATAGGGCAAATGAAAAGAACACACAAGATGATAAAGTTTTGTCTGATTGATAAAACCAAATGTAAACTAAATAAAAACTGAACACACAAAAGCAATTCATTAAAATATCTTTCATTGGCATCTTAGGTGTGTAGAAAGCAAAAAGTCACACTTGGCTCCATAAAGCGTGTGAGTGTGGTTTTCACTACTGGATGTGTGAAACAAACACATTATCACTGCACTTTCTTTTTTTTCAATAAATACCTGTTTTTTGTGGGAAATGGCTTATGTATTATTTTATGCAGACACATTGTTTATACAGTATGTCTGGCCACTGTTTTTAATGAAAGCAGTTGTAATTCGTTGTGTGGTGTATTTAGGGATTTCATAGTATCTTCATGGCATATTGCAAAAAGACTGTGTTTATTTCAGGTCATGGCAATCTCTCCAAGTGTCGAATAAATGCTAAAACACAACCTAGAAAACACATTTCATGTTTTACTCTGGGTTCTGGACAGAAGCAGGAACTAGACTTGTTGCAACTGTAGAACAGAAGTGTGAGTGTGTAGTTGTGTATTGTGCGGCAACTAATAAGTAAACCTTTTTCTATACCGTAGGCGTGGTTTGACTTGGAAACTTATTCCTCTTTACCAGAGCTTTCATTACTTTTAAGTTAGTCTTTTATAATGTAGATGTCAATTTGCACCCTTTTTAACTATAATATTGACTACCAATAGGTATAGAGTGTGTTGCTACTAAGCTAAACCGAATCAATCAACCCAATCATAACATTGCCAAAGTTGTGAATTCTGTTATTTTATCTCCAGTGTCAAAACTCCGTTTCCCCACTAAAAATGCAATGCGAGGAAGTGGATAGTATTTTTTGTAGTTATTCTTACCTTCTTTACCAAGTATCCCTCTCTGATCTGTTGTGGCTCCATGACCCTGCTCTGTGCTGCTGTCAGCTGCAACTTGTGTCAATTTGTTAGTGACAGTTAAAAACATTTCTTACCCATCTCTCTCTCTCTCTCTCTCTCTCTCTCTCTCTCTCTCGCTCTCGCTCTCTCTCTCTCTCTCTCTCGCTCTCTCTCTCTCTCTCTCTCTCTCTCTCTCTCTCTGCCTCTTTGTCTAAACCACAAACACACCAGCAGGAAGTTGTGCTTCTGGGTGTGTAATGATGATTGGTCAACCAGCTTCCTCTTCTATGTGGTATTATTAGTTACAGCTACTTCTCGGCTGATGTCTCATGTCTATGAAGTTTATAGTAAAAAATATTTAAAGAGGTAGCTTGACAGTTCAGCTTCGTTCTTGGACGTCACTGCAGTTACAATAAAACTAATTAGTTTTGTCCCAAATGTATCCACCTTTAAATTAAACTTTTTGTCCTGCTGTTTCCTTTGTTAAATGTGGTTGTCTTTCATATTTCACCTTTGTGCTGTATTTTTTTTTACATTTTGTCTAATGCTTTCTAATGGTATACTTTTTACCTTTCTGTAGAAGATGACTAACCCTGAGTGTCTTTGAAAGGCACCAGAAATATAACTGGAACTCTGTCATCATAAGTACACAAAAACCCATTGACCCATTGTATACATCCTAACTCTATATTTAGCTAGAGTATAAATAATTATGAGTGAACTGATTCAGCTATGGGTACATCACATTAGCTGAACTGAGTGAGACTACAGGAGGGCCTATTTCTGGAAGCTTCCTCATTTCCTGATTGCTAAATGTAGCTAAAGGGTGTTGTAATTGTAGAGCATAGTGGACCGGCTGGATGAACTGTAGGCTACAGTCTTATTCATTTATTAACCCATTAACCCAAATCAATAAGATGTAGCCTACAGTCTTATTAATGTATTAACCCATCTATGCCTGCAACAGAAAGTTTGAATTTCCTTTAGGTGGAAGTGTTCTCTGGGCTTGCCTTAGCATAAGTCTGATGGCATTTTCAAAATCTGTCAAACCGTTTGGCTGAAAAGTGAGTTGTTCTTATCATACTATATATACATACATGCATAACTACTTACTGTATTTCATCATATTTAAGGAACAATCACTTGTCCCATGTGCCCAAATACTAAATGTAGTATGATAATAAAATGTATCTCAGAAACTACAAGGAGCACAATAAATTATAAGGTATATATGAACTCACACGTTGAATATCAATATGCACACATATGCAGTGTGACATTTAAAGGGACTGTACTCAATATTCAGAAAAAAAGAGTCATCTGGGATTGCCTCCACAGTCCATTCCCCGATTTCTCAAATACCGCTCTGATCTAATCTGATCTCTGATTACAACACACACAGTGGGAGTGTGACTTCATTCTCTGCTCAGGATGCCATTACTCCACTATATATTTATATAGTGAGTTGTTTACTGCCATATTAATGTTCTGAATACCAGGTACTGCCTTAATGAACGTTAGCAACATTAGCAAAAATAAACAACAATAGCATTTTCCTATTTTTAAAATAAATCCTGACTCTGACTATTGATAAAAGTGTGATTTTTCATGTGATCTAAAAATGTGAAAGTTCTCCTGTTAGATACTTGCCCAAAGTATGTCTGACCAGATCTCAAGAGTTTAGACCACTCACACAAATACATACAACATACACTACATAATACTGTGTCTATTCATTAATCATAACAATGGAGATGCTTTCTGAATTGCGCAGTTGTAGTCCTAACTCTAAAAAGCCATTAGACTTGCTGGACTGTCACTCAGCTTCAGTTGCAACATAATTCACTCACTCCTTATCAGAATGTGTCACAGCATGTTGTTTCACAAACTGTAGTCATTTCATGACAAGAAAGGAAGTCTTCATAGCTGAGGTGTCAGCTTTCATGAACATGGTGGCCTAGCTGTTTGCGTCAGTGGAAAAATTTGAGATCCAACAAAGAAATGAGTGGGGTGGATGAAACACTGGATGGTCATGTAGGGGACGGAATGAAAGGGTGCAGGTTTGACTTATTTTGGAAGATTGGGACTAAATCAATACATATATTACAGATTTGTATGTATACTTTTTACTTTATAACTCATACTGAAAATTATGTAATACAACAAACTACATAATATAATAAAACACATTTTACTGTTTTAACTGTAGGCCTATAGTTTATTTTGATCACCTAATTCACCAATATGAAGCAACATGGACACCTATGCAGTATAATGCTCTCCAATACAATAGCTGAGCAGCATAATCTGTTAATATTAGGGCTGTCAATCGATTAAAAAAATGAATCTAATTAATTACATACTCTGTGATTAATTAATCTAAATGAATCGCATACATAATTTTTGCCCAGTGCCTTAACCGATACTTTTTAAGAAAGTTAAAAAGAAAAAAAAAGGATACTAAACAACAGTCGGCAACATTAAAGAAGACTTGTTTATTGCTAAGGCTATATGGTCAAATTTAATGATTTAATAATAATATAATAACTGTAACAATAACTTATTTCACTAGAAAATTGCTGTTGAATGAGAAAAACAACTACCAGATGGGAAAAGGGCCTTTAACAACAACTTTGAATGCACCACGAGGCTATAGGTTACCAGTTTCATTGAACGCACCGTCTATGTTTTTCCGACAACGGCAGCTGCACATTGCATCCCGGTGTTGAACCCTCTACAGTAAAATACAGTCACACTTTACACCGTTTAGCGTTAGCTGTCAGCATTGTAACTGTGTTTAATCCAGCTACTAGCTAGCGGTAGGCTAACGTTAGCTGCTGCGATGTTTCTGTTTCCTGTAACGTCTGTTTCAGAGCATCCGAGAGAAGCGCAGACATATCAGTGGCACCGAAATGAGGCGCCGAAATCCGCGTTGCTATTCGGTCTGGTAGATGCAGGTCATGAAGGCACCTGTGCCATATTAGCACCGGATTTCGGTACCCAACCCTATTCAGTAAGAAGATTTTTTATAAGTAAATGTTCCAATTAATGATCCAGGCAGCGCATTCTCGTCTCCCTCCTTCATTTTACAGTCTAATGGTGGCTAGAACGGCTCTGGGTCAAAGTTCAATATGGAATGGATTAATCTACGTTATTTTTTTTAACGCATTATTTTTTCTCAGATTAATTAATCAAAATGAACGCGTTATTTTGACAGCCCTAGTTAATATTGTGAAGATAATGATGTTTACTTTCTGTTCCGTTTGTATCAGAGGCCTTAATTCAGCACAATGCTGGTTCTGAAAGATACAGTTTGTGGTAATGTAATTCACAGGGATGACACATACTAATAACAGTTATTCTTGTGATGTTGTTAATGTTCCTCTAGAGGGTGTCATGAACACATTAAAAGCTAAATACGCTTGCTGTACTGCATTGAGGTGTTACACTAGCACTCAACAGAGGATGAGAAAGAAAACACAAGGCAACAGAGGGCAATGATCGGTCAAAAAGTGATTGGTAAACGTGGTGATAAAAATAGGTGAATACCTCTTAAGAGTTAACACAAAAATAAAGTCAATGTGCATCTTTGTTGGTGAAACTACTGCATCATATAGGCAACTGGAGCACAGAAACAAGCTGATGCAATTATTCATAATCCTAATAATGGGAAGAGGTTTTAACTACAGCTTACTCATTTTAATCAACCAGTTATTTTATGAGAAGACCATACTGTAAAAAAGTGTCCTTCTGATGATGATCTCATTTCTATAAACATGGATCTCAAGGACGTTCTCTATGGTCGTGGCACTTATCAAAAGGGACACTGACCATACTGTCCGTGCGTCTGCATTGAATCATGCTTTCCTCTTTCCCATGCTATGAGTAAACTTCAAGGGGGGGGGGCTAGTGTTTATGAGTTTGTTAATGAATCTTGGGGCATAAGAGTCATCGCTCTGCGGTGGTGATTGAAAAGGAGCTTGAGGTATGGAATGTTAATATCACTGAGAAAACAAAGAGGACACATCTCGTATTCTAATCAAGACCAGTCATCAAAGACATCTTCTGAAAAAAAAAACACTGAACTCTTCTTTGCACAAGAAGACACAAAGGTGCAACAACAACATATCTCAGAGAAAGGGAATCACAATCAAAACATCTTTTTGGTTTATTTTACTGAAATAATGTTTCTGTCTCTCCTCTTCATCCTGCTGTGCTGCCTTTGTATCTACATGTGGTGCATAAAGCAGTACTATGAGAGGAGAAACATATCTGTTAGCACTGAGCTTGAAGAGGAGAAGAGTAAGGTACTGTAAGCATGATGAAACTGAAGAAACAGGACATCTTCACAAAAACCCACCCACTCTCTTTCAATCTTACAATCCATTTTCACACCTGAAATGACCTATGAACAACAGGAGTACTTATGATGTAACAGGACCATTATTAGAAGGTACCATAAGTTTCCAGCTTCCTGGAGAGTCAGTAGAGTTTGTATCAAAGACCATTTGTTGCATGTCACCCCTACATTTCTCCCACTCTTTTCTCTAAAATTTTACTGCTTTGATGTAAAAGGTGAAAGTTCTCTTCAAAGACTGACTGAAAACCACAAAGTCAGACCTCATTTTCCATTTGCAAGAAACAATATATACTAAATACTTTCAGTGTTTTGCAAACAATTCGAAATCTTGTGTTTTTCATTGAAATATTCCTTGTGACTGATTGACTTGTTTCTGATTTCTCAATTCTTAAGCGTGATATTACTAGAACAACGGGGGGGTAGTGACGCCATTTAATCGAGTACTGTCAACATGCAATTATCAATATTTCTATATTATCAATGGATCACCCAACTTTGTAGTTCCCCTCATCTCTACTGAGTTTTTTTACGACTTACAGTGCATTTTCGTTTTGTTTTACAGCCTGCAACTTTAGTGTTTTGTTTTTTGGGGATCTTGGCCCTCTCATCAACGTCGTATTCAGAAACAGCTGCAGCTGTTTACAGCTAAAAATCTTTGATAAACCCACTGAATGCTACCGGAAAAAGTTATTGACTAGCGATTAAGAGCCAGATATTTCCAACACGAAAAAACAGCTAAAGTAAGTATAGGACTTACATTCACCAGGTGGCCAGAAACACAACTTCAAATGAATGTTTAAAGTGCTCCATATCTGCTGGATGTGTGAATGCTAACATGTTTACCATTAAAGGGTGATGATGTTGTGTTTACAGCTTTTATCCGCTGCTCCCAAGTGGCCACATTTCTTCCACCAGTCCTAATACATTAACAGCAGTATAGGATGAGTTCTATGTTGTTCCACTTTTAAGATCACTTCCATTTGTCTTCCTCCCTTTCCTTATATTGAACACAGTAATAAATACTGCATGTGTTGTTCCTCCTGCTGTCCCGCCCTTGCCATAGCTCTTGTTTTGCAGCCCAGGCATTGAGACAACTTCATCCCAGTCCTCCGTACCTCACAAGTACCATCAATAATTCTGCTAAAGAGTGCACTGAGCTGAAAATGGGAGGGGAGGTTTAGTAAGGAGGGGGGGTGGGGGGACTTGATGGCTTTTCTATGGTACACTCAATCTCTCTACCTCCTTCTATTCACATTGTGCTCCTACACTTCCTAACATGACCTTCGGCAATAGTTTATCATTTTGTGCTGTATGGACGACAGGCACACACAGCAGGAACATGGCCTTGAGCGTTGAGCCTTGGAATTTAGAGCACTTTATATCATAACAGATATATAAAAAAAAAAAAAAATTCTCATAAAAATATAGTATTATCATGAGTTACTGTAAATTAGTTTCCACAGTTAAGCTGCACACAGCAATTTCCGACTTATTCAATGTTGTCAGGGACTATGTACAAAAAACATGACATGCAAGAACAGCTAACACACTTTGTGTGTTTGTTCACACATAGCGCTGGAAGTTCAGCACTGTGTTGATAAGATGCAATTTGAAACGTTTTCATAAATCAAACAGAAGTTAGCTCTGGAATTAAAATGGCTTTCGATTGTGTGATGATAATTTTACTCCAACAGAGATAAATATAATTTGATTGTCAGTTCTAGCTCAAAGGATGTTTCCCAAATCAGCTGGCGCTTAGAATGCCAACACAAAGAAAGTGGAAGGTGAGGGACATCCAGCCGAAAATGAGGGACATCCAGCGGAACCTCCGGCGGCACCGGAACTATCCCGTAACTGAAACATCATCGATTATTTATAATGTTGTATTATTAGTTTCCCCTGTGTGTCAAACCCTGGTCTAATCAACCAGTATGCATATGTCCCCTGTGTTTTCTTATAGGTCAGAATGTTGAGTTTGTTGTGTTAAGAGCTTATTTACTTTCTTTGTAGTTGACCACTTTCATGGGTCCAACATATTTGCAAAAAGTTTAATTTGCAAATTCTTTGGTTAGATAAAACCCTTCCCTTTTGAAACTTACCTGTGACTCCTGGGCCTCATGTATAAAAGACTGCGCAGCTTTCATACCAGAAGATGGCGTACGGCCAAAACTTGAAGTACCTACGCACAGAAATATTCACATGTATAAAACTGGTCGTAAGCCAGGTCCTGCGCACCTTTCCTTTATACATGACAATCCACGTGAAATTGAGCGCACATGAATGAGTGAGCGACCCCGCCTTGCCTCCTCCCATAAATTAATATGGAAATTACTATAAATGCGCCCCCGACGTCATTCTTTGTCCAATCACAACGGGTTATCCCGCTGCAGACGAAAAAAAAAAACTTCACAGACTGAGGTTGAGGTGCTGATCGCCGAGGTGGAGGCAAGAAAAAAATGTTCTGTTTGGAGGTTTGTCATCTTGGATAAGCAATAAAAGAAAATGCCCAGAATGGCAAATGGTGACCGGGCGGTGAATGCACCGAACCATGGCAGAAATAATAAAAAAAAATGTTTAATGTCGAACTGGAAATCAAGAGAATAGTGGCAGCGCCACACCAGTTACAGAACAACATGCATCTCAGTGTCAGTCCAAATTACGCATAACAAACATTTTGAACTCACTGATGTAATGCCATTCATTTTATTTATTAAGTGTTAGTACGCTCAGTGAAACTGAGTCCAGCGTGAGGGAGATCCGACTCAGAGGAGGAGAGGTTAGTGAGGCCAGCGTCTCCATGGCAGGTGACAATGCGAACAGATCCGCTGCGCCACGCATGGATGAAATAATGAAATAGTAAATAGGACTACAGTAATAGAAATATGTGCAGAATTAAGACAGTCAAGACGGCCCAGTGTTTGGTGGACCGGGTACACCTTGTACACTTAATAGCCTACAAATCATCCACGGGATCAATTACGCATCACATGAGTTTGCCCACCCGACACAGCGTTTATTCCTGGGGAGATGGATCCGTGCGTCCCGCCTCCTGAGCGCCATTGATGTCTGAGCCTCAGCAACTAAAGACTCACAGACACTATTGCATTTTCCGTGCCGATCTTTTTGTTGCCAGTAAGATATTTCATCTATGGGAAATACAGAGGATGACTGAAAGTATTTTCTAAGTGGATTTATCATTAATTTCCCGTCCTCATGTTTAACAGAGATTAAGTAGCCTGCAAATTGAAAAGTTGTGTGAAAGATGTGAAACATTATCCACATAAATGATCAGACTTTTATGGAATATCAGCGGATATAATTATGTTTTTTCATAGACAACGTCACAGACGTATGCCAATAACTGTAGTGGAAACTTTATTTTGTAATGTTTAGTGATTTTCGGCACTTTAAGTTAAAATTTGCCACGTTACAGAGCCAGAAAAGACCGCATATTCTGACGACTGCTCAACAGTTTGCGTGACGGCCCGCACATTCTCACGTCAAGTTAATATTTATGCATCACAAAGTGTCCGTGAAAACCAGCGTACGCAAGCTTTTCGTGCGTACGCAACGTTTATACATGAGGCCCCTGGTGCCTCACTGCTTGGTCCCTTACAGCCATTATCAGGTCAAAATTGCTAATTTGCTAAACTAATGACATCCTCATTAGACTCAGCTGTACTTGTTAAACTTGTGTTTAGTGCTAATTGGTGAATGTTATCATGCTAACACACTAAACTAAGATGGTCAATATGGCGAATGTTATACCTGGTAAACTCAGCATAAACTCAGCATAAACTCAGCATTGGCACTGGCATTTTGAGCAGGTTAGCATTTAGCTAAGGACAGTGTCACAGCGCTATTCACATTGCTGTGGACTCTTATCATAATGAACTCCCTTTTGTTCTTGATGAGCAGATGTACCCATGTATCTACAGAAATCATCCCAGATTTTATCCACTAACTATATCTTCTTCCTCCCAGTGGAGAATCTCTAGGGGTGTTTTGCTGACATGTTGAAATTGTAAACATTTTTTTAATTTGATTTCATTCTCTAAGTAATTACACAAACAAATGGGAAAAAAAATACTGTAAAATAGGCGATTGCTTCCAACCAAATAACACAACATACTTTGCATGTTACAATGTAGCCTTAATTTGGTGTCAAAAGTTATATCAGCAAAAATTTATAATATACTGTACTGATTATTATTATATTTAAGATTATTTTTTGGAATTTATTCTTGACAGGACAGCTTAGACATGAAAGGGGAGAGAGAGAGGGAATGACATGCAGCAAAGGGCCGCAGCCCGGAACTGAACCTGTGGCCGCTGTGTTGAGGACTGAGCCTCTGTATATGGGCGTGCGCCCTACCAGGCGCCCCTAACACCATTTTGTACATATTCATACAAAAATGTTATTGTTCCTTACTAAAGTAGAGACATGTTCCACAGTCACATCATATCAATTCCTCCTCACAGTGATTTTTTTTCTCTAATTACCCCATGAGTCAATCATCTGGTAGGGTGTAAAATACAATGAGCGATAAAGGGCAAAGACATCAAGTTCACAGCCTGAATTGACAACAAATTGAAATGAATGAGATGCTGGAGAAGATGGCCCACTGTGGTGGGACTAATAAACCTGCAGGCTTGTTCGCAAGGAAAGGCTCCTCCATCTGCCAATTAAATCAAGAGGAAATTAATGGATATACAGTTTCATTGGGGATCAGAAAATACGGATGATGCTGTGAGCCCTGCAGGGGACTCCACTACATCGCGGCAACAACCACCACTACCCTCGTGTTGTTAACCGCCTCGAGGAGAAAGCACACTTATTTATTCTCATAATTTTTATTTCTAATCTCTCGGTGCCATTGCCAGAAACTCCCTTTAAGAGTTTAGTTCTAAGGAAAAACTATGCTAATGTAATTTTTTTTGTATATATACGCTCTCATGCTGATAAGTCTTCTTATCCCTCGCCTCACACATGCTTAGCTCCTGGCTATTTCTACCCATTATTTTGGATTGGATGATTGAGTGCACACACCAGGTTATGGCTTTAGAAACTTGATATGGATAATTGTAACTAGTGAGACAGCCACATAGTAGCAACACCAAATGCAGAGGCTCAATGATTTTGAGTGACTTCATGTGCCTTGTCTAAACCTTTTAAAAGGTATTGATTTGAGTAACAGCCCAGAGCCACTGAGGAGATTTCTTCTCATCACTGGACCAAAGCCCTGGTGAGGCCCATCCATATGTCTGTCTGTTCAATCTCAGTGCCCTGAAGATTGTTTTTATTTCTCCAGCTTTTACATGAATTTAATTTGATCTGTAGCACTTTGACAACACCTGTGGAGGATGTTGCCATGTTATGTCCCTTTAGCTGCTTAAAATTGATGCTGACATTCATTCTTGTGGCTCCAGGCTGGGCCATTGTGCCTACATCATTATAGTACAAATGTCAAATTGTCTTTTTTTTCTCTTTCTCAAAGCTGGGATGGATCATTGTTCCAGCTGTGCATTCATTTGCCTCAGGCCTTGGTATTACTTTGTTTGAGACATAGAAACAGATCACAGTCAGCATCTGCACCCAGTGAGATATGACTTTTACAACATACTAGTAATTTTGCCTTCCTTTACACATTCTATAATGAAAATGCCACCCCCAAAAATAGATTCTGTTGACTATTTACTTGTTCTCTATAGATAGGGACTACTCTGATATGTTACATATAACACACAAATTGAATCTGTATTAAAAGGCTTTAAAACATGTCTACTGTTGTTGATGATCTAGTTTTCATCAAAAGTGGGTATATGTGGCTGCGTGAGAACGCTGGCATGGAAATAATGTGTTTTGATGGGAAGGTCTGGCTTGCTCCTGCTCTTGGGGACAGTGGGTATCAAGGAGTGAGAAGATGCCAAGCAACAGACTGAGGCAGGATATAAATCAAATCTCTCTGGAGACAATAGGGCTCATGACACACACACACACACACACACACACACACACACACACACACACACACACACGGTTTTCTTGGATCTGCTGGTGCTTCAGTATGTACCTAAGCCACCAGGTTAATGACTTCAAAACTCGTTGGGAGCAGAAGCATGCAAAAGTGATTACAACAGTAGAATAGTAATTGGGATGGAAAGCATTAGAGATATGATTTGAAAGACATTTTCAGGAATAATAAGGTATTATTATTATTATAGTCAGGTTTGCCCTAGCTTATGGGGTTAGATGATAGTGTGTATTATATTTTATCTCTACTGCAAAACAAAACTAAAAGAATAAAACAAAAGGCAAATCGAAAATTTTAATTACATGTGAAGGAAATGTCTCCACAGATTAAAGCCTCGTCCAAACTCAGAGATTGGATCCTGTGACGTCTCTCCCTATGTGCCTTTTTGTGTGATTTCATTCAGAAGCCAAGAGGCAGAGTAGGAAAAGACAGGAAATAGTCTACATCTGAATGGCCCTCAGTCTATTTAAGTGGCTTAATTTTTTTATCTCTGTCTCTTGTATTTACAGTATGCTGGTCTTCCATTAGATATAGTTTGGGGTAGGTTTTGTCTTTTTTTACTCTCTCATGTGTTTAGTCTCTTACTTTTGTCCATGATGGATGCGGCCACCGAACAGCCTGAACCATGCTCCCTGTGCAAAAGTAAAACATGCCAAGTTCATCACCAGAAACATGCCAACGTGTAAATACCACTGGGACAAAATGACATGACATTCAACTTTACAGTGGGAGACTTGACATTTCACATCAACACTTGTTGGACAACTGGCAAATATATCGTACTAAGACTGTAAAATATATTCTGACAGTATGACGTATTTACACGTTGCTGTGGCTTTTTGATTGGCCAAAATCACATCATACTTACCTTTGATTGATGACCAACTGAGTGTAAATATGACAAGGTTACAGAATGGTTTTATTTATCTTCTTTTTAAGTAGACAAGGATCACCTAAGACCATTAGACAGTTGCACACAGGATTATAGGATTCTGATGGCTGTTATGATGTATTTGATCATATGCAGTCTTAAAAGGGGACATCCCTTGGATTGAAACACATCATACATGTTTTGATTTCCATGCATTTATCAAATTTTAGCAGATTATCAAGGTCTGCCTCTCCCCGCAGCATACATGCAAGAGTTGTTATTATTTGATCCCAGCACTTGGAGTCGACTACCAAATGCTATATTCACATTATAAGTAATTCTAGGGTATTCCAGCCCATGTACGTGGCCCTCTTCAGTGCCAAAGCTTTGGCCTGGCTGGGAGCAGCACACAGAGGCGTTGTCCTCAGAGGTTTTAATGTGCCACATTATTAGGAATTCAAATCCTCTGGCTTCTCCAGCAGCTCTAAAGCCTGGATGATCAATCACAGGCCTCTATATTTTTGGCCTCTAGATTTCATGGATAAATAAAAAAATAAACTCTAATAAATGGAAAGGAACCAGCATAATGTGGTATTGTACCATGTACCATGATGTGAGAAGTTGTAACCTTCAAATGATTACCCTTCAGGAATGTTTTTTTCAACAAACTGAAATTACATAGAAAATGGCATTTACAACCCAGCATGTGTCAGCTTCAAACATGCTATCATACAATAATACATTCCTTGGATGCCAATCACATTTGCATTTCATTCATTATTAATAATAGTTGAATTATTGATTACATGTATTTGACACGTCATGCACTGCATCATTTATGATTGTTTCACGATGAATAACGAAGCACTGGGATTAACAATGTGCTTATTTTTCTTGAATCCAGGTTATTCAGTATGAAGGATTATTGTGCTGCTGTCTTACTCTTGTGTATCTTCCAAAACCCAGACATATCATTTCAAAGTCTTTATATGTAACACTGTATTTGAATCCATTATTTATCATATTGTATGTATACTATATTGTAGTTATAAGCATATATAATGTATGGAGTTTATTCATGTATTTGCCAACAATTACAAATTCTCCAATACAGCATTCATGGCTGTTGTATAAATAGGTAATAGATGCTTCATAACACAGTATAACATAATTGTAGTAGTATATAATCGTATAAGTTTAGTCATATGTTCTCACAGTTAATACATACTTTTTGCCCACACAGTAAAGTTTGTAGGAGCAAATATAATACTATTTAAATACTTAAAAAAAAACCCGACAGGACATGATAAACAATTCTAAGGCTTACTAACCTAGAAATTATTTGTACATGTGCATAATAACCTAATACATTTTAATACACTATGACATAGAAGCAAGCAGTTATAATATCATTTTATTATTTGAACACTAATCAAGCATGTGTGTCCTGCATGTCTGATATGGGTTTTACATTTTTATACCTTTATTATTAACCAGAAATAAGATTAGTTACATATTGACTGAAAACATTTTACATTATGTAATAACAGCTTTATTAACTGTTGATACACATGTACAAATCAGTTAAAACTGTTTGTAAATGTTGATTAATAAAACTACTGAAGATATATGATTATATATGATTATGAAGTGTTATCAATCATTCATTATCGGTTTATACATCAGTTATGATTGCTTCAAGGAGTTAGTTATAGTTGTTAACAACCAATCATTTTTTCTGTTTACCACTTTATTATGTGTGTTATAAAACATTTATTAATTGTTCATGTACTGCTTATTAAGCTAAGTGGGGGAGTGTTAACTAATTAGACAATAAATTCTTTATTTAATATTTAATGGCTGACTGGTAAAAAAAAACAACAACCTGTAGCTTCATGCAATAAATGTTCTTCAGCAGGGGGTCTGGGATCTTTAGTGGGTCCCCAGAGTTCAGGGGGGCAGCCAAATTATTGTTTGGTGGCCTAATTGTTTTGTAATTGTTTTTTTTTTTCAAAAAGTTTAATATGTCTGAAAATATACATTAACATGAATCCATATCCAACATATTATTAGCACAAATAAATTGGCCTATTCGTGAAAAAAAACATTTAATTTTTACAACATTCATAATAGGCTTACTATAGGTAAAGTAGCCACTATAGTAGCCATCCAAAGATACAGTTAAGCTTAAGGATTCACTGTCCCTGTGTTTGACACATGATGTATTAATAATATAAAAATATCCATCCAGCAATCCATTTTCCTCCATCCGGCCTAGTTGAATATGCAGCTACATTTTATAAAATACATGTGGTAGGGGGCCCCTGCTCGGTCTCTTTCAGCTAAGGGGTCCTTGGCTTAAAAAAACGTTGAAGACCCCTGCTGTAAATCAGCTACTAATCAGGTATGTTCTCCACTGTATGGTCTGCTTGCAGAACACTGGAGTCTCTCATTAACAGGATAAGTGGTACTGTACAGGCACCTTGACTCTTAAGTCTGCTGCTTAGGTGTGTCAGGAGAGCAGCACTATCTTGGAAAAAAAGTAATTTCAGCTATTACTTCAGAGATTTCTTATATGCTTTCCAAGTAAAATATTCCACGTTTTAATTTACTTCTTACTGACTTTTTTTTCAGGATAGGCATAGGACTTTAAGAATGCCTCCTTATATGGGAAGTTTCTGCATTCATGAACCCAAGTGTGTCTCTCCTGGCTGTCATTTGCTCTTTAATTAAGAGGGCATTTCTTTCCTCCAGTGTCAGCATACGGATCAATTCTATTTGTTGTTCACTGACTATCACATCCATATTGCTTCTGTTACATCTACTTTCATTTGCTCTTGATTAACACATTTGTTTTACAGTGATGTAGTTTTTGCTGGTTATGTGATATAAATAATGATGTATGAGAAGAATGGCTGTCTATATGACTTCTTCCATGCTCTGGCTGTCACCCTTCACTCTCTGGTCCTGACAGTTGCCTTGTAAATAATGTGCAATGGGGAGCCAAATCAGTTGGCACATTTGTGACTGACTACCACCTGCCATTGACACACAGTGATTGGCAAACACATGTCATTGGCCGGGCTTTTGTTTGATTTAATCCTCATTCCAAAATCCATCCTAACATGTGTGTTGCCTCATGCATACCAATCAGAGGGCTGCCTGGGAGGTTACATTTTTCATTATCTGATTGTAGAAGACAAATTGTGGAATCACTAGCAATAATGATATAAGATTTTTAGTGGCAGAGGATCAGATTTGGCAAAGCATACTGCATATTATTATCACAGGCATAACACAGTGAGCACTCACGTTTGGGACTAAAATGTGTCAAATTTTGTTCTGTGCTGCAATATCTGTGTCATGTTCACAGGGTCCAAGATGTTGATTAATTATGAAAAATTACAAGCAGTCCATGACAACTTGCCCCTGATTTGTTTTGTGTTTTGAAAATTAATTGAGGGATGGTTATTCTTAAACTGAACCAATTAGAATAACATGGTTGTGTTTGTAGCAATATGTCAAAAGCATATCATATAGATTTGATAAATAGTTAATTACATTTGAATAAATGACAACTTTTTTAGAATCTACATTTAGTCTCTGATATCAACACATGGAAGACCTCACACATGAAAAATGATGCGCTGTCAGGACCATTGAACTACTTAACTGTGGTGGCATTAATTTTTCGACACTTATAAAACTTGGAGCCAATACTTTTTTACTGTAGGTAACCAGATATCAAAGCTGGTTTGAAATTAAACATGAAACAGTGGTTGTATACGCTACTTTAACAAGGATAGAACCAACAGGACACATGTTACAAAAGATGAAGTGGAACTGTGAAAATTGTGAATATGTTTCAAATTGCTAGAAAAATGATCAAAGAAAGTAAGATCCTTCATGTAAATCAGAGCAGTGTTCACTCTGGATTCAAAGTCAGATGGATGTACATCTCTGGTGGAGTGTAATGAATCATTCAAGCTGTCAAGAAATGTTACTGCATAGTAAAGGAGACCCAGATCTGACATCTTTATCTGCATAACAAGGAAGGTCGTGATTTTCTCACAGACAAAAACCTCGACATTTCTTTGATATAATCCACATGTTTTATTCATCGAGAGCTTACTGGGAGATTTGTGGTTTGGCCAAGTGCTGCGTGTTGAGCCATTTAGCACTAATTCCCCCTGAAATCTTTGTTATTGTTTGTGCTTAAACAACAATGCTATATCCCTTAAATCTGTTGGCTAAAGGATATGTCAGACAACCACAAATGGATTTTAATTAGATTAAACATCTCTCCGCAGTCATTGGCCGAACACCTAATTGAGTTATTATGATTAAGCTCAGTGTTTATGGACGAATGATTCCAACCTACCTGGAAATCAATAAGGGACACCTCAAGGACCATTTTCACGAGAAGTAGCATGCGTTGCATAATAATGTTTCTCCAGCTTCTACCCAGTGATTAATGAGATTTAATACTGGTGTTGAGTTTAGTCATTCAGTTTGTGTAGAGAAGCATGAGCTGCTTTAATGCATGTCTTAGATTGAAGTATGGCTTTAAATCCCTAATCAGAATCAGAATCAGAATCAGAAAGGGTTTTATTGCCAAGTACGTTTTTTAACACATACAAGGAATTTGTTTTGGTGTTGTTGGTGCACGTCACACATTCTTTAAATGGAATATTAAACAACATAAGTATAGGTATGAACAATATAAGTATAAGTATATGTACACAGTATGTATTCAATTAAAAATAATAACGTTCATACCTGAAATTCACAAATCTTTTAGACGTAGTTTTACATCAAGCACGTCTTTGCTCGGACATGCAATCACACAGCATATAGTGTCCATTGCTGCAGGTTCCTCAGCTTCCACCTTGTGCTAAATAAAGCGAGAATCTCTTGGCACCCGAGGATTCACAGATGGGTATAACCTTACACAGCACATTTTTCAGATAGAAGTTTATCATTCACCTTTCCATATGACAGTGCTGATCTATTTCATGTATTTTATACAACAATTCCATATCAGAGGCTTTGGTTTATGGCAATTGAAACTCATGTTTGTTGGAAGTGTGTATGTTTTTCCTGCATTTTCTTTTGACCTCACAACTCATTTTATTTTTCAATACTTACTATGCAAAATTAGAGTAATTTAACTGTTGTTACATGATCTGTTTTTGCAAAAAGAAGAAACTCAAACCATGGTTGACCCTCTTGTAGCCTGTTGTGTGACCATGACAAATATATTATAATATAATATAACAATTTAAAAAAATGTTGGTCCCATAATACTGATAAGGGATCATTTAGCATTTCCTTATTCTGCCATTCGATCAGACAAACTCTAATTCATGCCCCATGCTTATGTGGTGTCTTTATGCACCTTGAATGAATGAAATGTTTGATGTTTAATAATGACTTTATTTAATGTTTATTGTAAGTATTAGATGTTGCATATGTTGTGTGCTTCGACTAACTGCATTTGAGGTTTGCATTTGAAGAAAAAAAAAAGCCTTGAAGTTTTAATTAATAATTGTATTTTACAAGAGTTATAGTGAAGGTCTTACATGATTCAAATTTGGCGTGCAGGATATTGTCCAGACAATAAATTGCTTAATTTGTATTTTGTGGTTTACTTGATTATAAATTAGGATTTATATTATAGCATTTTCAAATTAAGAGACATATCTTCAACAAATTTAACAAATAATTTGTGAAATTGCTTTTCATTAACCATTGTTATTTGATAATAAGTATTGAGAAATTACGTCCTGGCCTGTGACATGGTCCGAAATACATGAGGGGAATTGAGCTCTAATTAGAAGCAAATTGATTTTTGCACTCCAAGTCTCGTAAGAATATCAGTAAAGAATTTGAGAATTCATTCTCATGACAGCCATGCTTATAAATGTCCCTGATATCCAGAGTAAGACAATGCTTAGGAATAGAAATATAGTTTATATGTGCACAGCAACCATGGTAACCAACCATCATTTTTCATTCCACTGCAGACTAATAAATGGCAACATCTAGGCTGTTTATGGCACTGTAGAATGAGCTGGAAGAACACAGCAGCATGATTCCTGTAGAGTACATTACATGACCAAACTGAAACAGTTTTTTGACACCAGTTGGTAAAAAGAGTTATTACATTATTAAAAAAATGTAATTGAAGGCTCAAACTCGCTATATAAGCCTCCTCATATAATGTCAAGCTTGCTAACACTATTAATTATGCAGCCTATATACATATTTATAACAAGACAGGTCTGATTGGTCTGAACAAATGTGAAGAGGCCATTTGACTGTTGCCCTCTCAATATTTGTGATGTTATTGGTGTAGATGACTATTATCAGCATGGTCAGTTGTGGCTGTAGAATAATTATATCAGTCTTGTATAACATCATAAGTTTAGCATAAAACCATAAAATCAGAATAGCGTAAATCAAGAGTTTTGAAAAGGAAGAACATAATCTTAAAATTGCATTAAACATAAATGATTTGCTTGTATTGTGTGTTTTTCCTTCTGATACTAAAGGTTTTTTCCTTTAGTAAGAAAGTTTTAACCCCTGTTACGTTTCCGGGGATGAAAGGACCCAAATGCAGGAAGAGGCAGGCAGGCAGGAGAAGGGTTGAGCTCGAGGATTTATTCATACAAAAAACCAACAAAAGGGATCCAAAAAGCAAAAGGCAAACACAATGAGTCCAAAACTGAGGAAGGCAAAAGACAAAGTCACAAATCCAAGTCAATACAAGTCCCCAGAGAAAAGGATAACAAAAAAAACACAGTGAAGATTCAGACACAAACTAACAGGGCAAGGACACAAAACGATCTGACAAGAAACAAAGGAAACACAGGGGCTAAATACACTAAGTAACGAGCAAACACGGGACAGGTGACACCAGGGCTGGGGAACAGGTGGAGTACATTAGACAATCACACAGGCGGAAAACACAGGAAGCAAAACTAGACATGACAAGACAGAAAACTGACTATCAAAATAAAACAGGAAACATAACATAATACAAAACAAAACCGTAAATTACACAAACACAAGGAGACAAGACATAGAACTAAAATACCAGATACAAATTAGAACAGAAAACAAAGCAAAAAACCGAAACCATAACAGACCCCGGTCTTATTTCAAACCGGATTTAGTTTTAGGTCTAATCTTTCCTTTCACAGTAAGAAGCGGAAGAGTTGAGAAAAGAAACAGTTAAAAATGTTGATGTATTTGCATACACCAAATCAGAGCTTACTGTACATGGGATCAGTGTGGGATAAGCTCAGCTAAGACTATAGGCACTTTATACTATACAATCTCATGTGCAGATTCAGCACTTGCATCTAATGCACTTGACACTGAGGGTGTTTTTACTCTGCTTAGCAAGATTTACAGAAACAAATAGACAAATCTCAACTGGTCTTTCACATCCTGCCTGATGAATAGATGGTATGCAGATTGCAGATTGCAGATTGTTTTGCAGATGCAAACTGCAAACACAGCACCCAAGGTCCTCGCAGTTCATTCTTACTCTTACACATGAATTGTAATGTCAAAATGTTCTTTGGCAGTTATAAATTTAGCACAGAAATTTAAAAAAAAGCAACAGCAGGTAATTATATGCTTTATGTGTATCCAAAAAACCAAAAGAAGAACTGGACATGTCTAATTTGCCTGGCAGGTATTAGATTTAACCCCTATGTTTTGTTGACATTGGCTTCACTTTCTAAAGACCTGAATGCTATATGAGTAAAGATGATAATAACTGCAAATTCAACATAGTTTTAGCCTTTTCTTCTGGCCTTATTGAAACCATGTAGAACAGTATTAAAGTGGTTACCCTTCCCTTTGACACAAACTGGGCATGCACATTTAATGAAGGTGACAAAATACAGAATTGACCAACAAAGAAATGTACAACATGCTATCCTACAGAGAGGCACTACTTACTGATTGTTTGTGGTCAATCATTTGACCCCAGAGCTGTCTAATTCCGTTAGACCCTTTATTAACAAACCGTTACAAAAACAATCAAATAGTGCAGCGTAAAATGTACTGTCAACTCCAATTTTAGATATGGAGAATAATGAAAAAACACTGTTTTTAACAATGTTTTACAGCTGGGATCTCTGAGACTGCAAACAGAGTTTCTCAAAAAAATAGGAGAAATCATGAAGAATGAAGGTAATATAACAGTGTTAAGTATGTTTTAAGATGTGTTAGGAGGATCAGTATACTCTTCAGGACCCCTAATTGAAGATTGGGGTTAAATGCAGGACTTGGAGGCAGGCAGATTAAGTTAAATCAAAGTTTACACGTTGGTTATTAAAAACAGAGTCCGTCAAAATTGTTAATGAGACAGACAAAAAGGCAGATAAATGGTCACAACAGGGTGGGAGAAACAGTAAAGACCCAGCTGGGAAATGAGGGAAAGTGCGTAGCCTAAATGCTGTAGACCTGATTAGGGAATTGTGTACACAGGTGTGCGTGACGCGTCACGTGACGGCTAAAGGCAGGAAATACAACACCCGCGTTTGGAGGGAAGGCATGTCCTGTAATGACGACAGGAAAACTGATTCTAAGCATTATTAAGAACTGGTAGTAGCCATAACACATATTCTGAGATGTTTTATTATTTGGGCTAAGGTCAAAACATCATCCAGCTGTATACTGAGGGCGTTCAGTGAGGCTCCAGAGAGATTTAGATTAGTTCCACCTCACTGATATTTAATTCATTTGATGCTCCGAGTAGAATAACAATATGAGAATGGAATCAAATCCCTGCACCAAATGATATAACTCAACAAAAGTAATCTCGGAA
This sequence comes from Sander lucioperca, assembly GCF_008315115.2. Lineage (NCBI taxonomy): Eukaryota > Metazoa > Chordata > Actinopteri > Perciformes > Percidae > Sander > Sander lucioperca. Next base: position 21,911,635 of record NC_050187.1, read on the forward strand.
GGTGCGTCTAAATCAAAATCGTATCAATTGGCTTAAATGTGGTTACAGGGTGCTGCACATGAAGACATTTGGGAATCCCCTGCGTGTGGATAAAACTCTCCAGGACAACTTTTGGTGGCGCCAGAGCGCAAGAAAAGAGGAAGTATGGTGGGAAATCAGCACAACGTATCATGGGTTAATCTGCCCGGAGAATCGCTTAATGGTTCGGCCGTCTCCACATCCCGCTAGATGATGTGTGAATCTTTTCGGCGGGTTTTTGGATTTGCCATCTGTCAGGAATGGTAAACGGGCTTTCTCGCTGAAGACCGAGCCAACCTATTGCACTTTTTCATTGGAAAACGTAAACATCTCTGTGCAGGGTCGCCTGCATTAATGGTAAAAAAGCGGACAACTTTGTCTAACCGGCTGCGCAAGAGAAAGTGAGCCACACGCATACATTGACAGTGGTGAGATTATAAAAAGGCTCTGAGCGCCCGGGAGGCTCCGACCCCTTTCGCTTTGAAGATTATAGGGTTGACGACGTCTGAAGGACACTTAGAACTGGATTAGGTATTGTGCAGCCTAACCTACTTCTCATCACTCCTACATCTTGTCCTCTGAATATTTGCGCAATGACCTTTGGTGCACTTGGAATACATCGGGTGCGTCCCTGAGGTGAGAACATTTTTAAATACTGAGTTTTTTTTTGGCTGTTGGGATTACATTATATTACATTATGTGAAGTTATGTCAGACAAATGCATCCACTTCCAACACATAGCAGTTGGTATTTGGAAAATGCCATCCTTTATCGGAGCCTGTTACGCGCAGGTGCCATCGCAATCCTTGTGAATAATATAATCGAAATCTACATATATTTGACAGGCACAGTTTTATCCATCACATTGCACGTTCTATGGCTTTATCCAGGCACCATGCACGGTAGCTTATTTCACGCGCTTAACACGTCAGTTTACTCAAGCGCTCTAAAGAAACAACACTCCATACGCATGAAGGCAAGGCAATTTGCATTATGTGCACCACGATCAGTACTTAACGTGTATTAGTCTGCTTCCTGCTTGTGTGGTAGCATTGTCAAAGCTGTTATAAAATGCCTCGACCTACTCTGATCGGGAAATGGATAATAATTTCGGTGTGAGCTTTCTTCTTTCAGATTGCCACTATTTAGAAACACATGTGATTTGGATTGACTAAGACAGTGCTATCATTTTGAGCTCGCCCCACGCCAGAAGCCAAGGGAGACATCTTTCTTGTCATACGATGTTTCACATGGAGTTGCTTCAGATAGGACACTCTCAACTAACGGACAACACTAATAAAACACTGAAGAGTATGCAATTTATTCTGTAAAGAAAATGAGAATTTCATAATGCTCATTTATAGAGCAAACTGTCTCTGCATCAGCTTTAAAGAATTTTACGATTTGTAGTTCACTAAAAATGCAGTAAATCCTGAGAAAATACTTTAAAATAGACTTGAGTTGATGATATAGAGTGCACATGATCCAGACCAAACTGAGGGCACAGACAGCTCATTTTATTGTACCACATAGTAAAGCATTGTCTAATGCCTTGAACTTCAGTCTATCGATCTATACTGTACAATAGAACGCAACAGAAGGCCAAATGTATAGCCCAAAAGCCATTGTAATTAGTTTATTATTGAGTGGCATGAATAATAAAACCCCCTGTGCTACATTGAACATCAGTTCAGTGCAGTCTGACTTGGACTTCCACATGTATTCAAGTTAAAGTTTTAGATCTCCCTGAGGACTATAGCACACAATTAATGCTCAAACCTGGCACACATTTTGATTTGACGGTATTTCTGTGATTGTAGGTTGTTGCAGACTGATGGGTATTCATCTAGCTGGTTTCAATCAGTGAGATGGAATTTATTGATATTATGTGATTAGTGCTGATTATAATGACCACCAAGAATCTTCTTTCTCTTGTCTTTTATGATTCTATTTTATTCAATGTGTACTACAGTTCCCATCAGCTACAGGTTTGGGTAAAAGTGTGCAGGGAATACTTAAAAAGCACTGATGTCTTCATCAGTCTAGGTTTAGGCCAGTTCTTTCCAGAGGCTCACATTTGGGAAATGAGAGATGAAGAGTAGCGTGGCTCAGGCCAGCCAGACTCCATTGATATTCTGCCTGTGTCCTGCTCCATAGGCAGCCCATTGTCATGGCTCGCTCAGTAGGATAGCATCTGATGATTGAGGGGTATGGAAGAGGGTTGACGCCAGCATGGAAAGAAACTAAAGGTTCATTTGTTGAAGGTTACAGAGATGGCCTCACAGTAAAGGCTGATAGTATGTAGTCTAATGTATACATTAGATGTTATATTTTTGCATTTTTTGGATTTACTCTCGAGTAAATCCAAAAATATTATAACATCTAATGTGATATTTTATAGGGGTGTGCAAAAAAATTGATTCATATTCGTAACGCGATTCAAGCTCTACCGATTCAAAATCGATTCATAGAATTCCAAAATCAATTTATATTTAAAAAAAAAAAAAAAACATTTCATTTTTTGTATTGTATGTCTATTGCAATCACATGGGAAAAGTACCTACATTTACATACTTTGAATCGTTTTTTTAATCGAGAATCGTTTTTTAATCGAAACTCAATTTTTGAATCGAATCTTGAGCCTAAAAATCGATATTGAATCGAATCGTGACATTTTCTGAATTGTGCACCCCTAATATTTTAATGATAGTTTAGTACAAGTCCAAACTAATGTAGTCAGTTCAATTTTGTTTATTTTCACTTTCTTAGAGAAGAATTACAATTATATCAACAAAATAACACTTTTTCAAAACCCAATTCTCTAATTGTACCCTTGGTGGCATACAAATAAAAACGGATTTCCAAGCAATGCAGGTGCATCCCAAGATTCAAAGGGTGCAGCTTCTCTAACATCAGGTGCAACAGTGCCACACTGTGAGGCCACTCAGCCCTAGAAGATTCATGGCCAGCCAAGCAGAAAGATTTATCTGTCGTGAGTGCGTGAAATTGCAATGCTCTGCAGTATTCTGTCCAGGGCTGGTGAGAGAGACAGATCCTCCATTGCTTTGGGAAATAAAGAAGTAACAGAGAGGTGTCACACCCAAAAAAAAGTAGCAAGCATTAATGGCTGCCTGTGGTCTGTGTCAGGTAGAAGTGATCAAGCCCACATTTTTTTTTTTTTTGGGAGGGAGAAAGGAAAATAGCAACCACAAAGGAGAAACAAAGGAATTTGTCTGAGGAGTCAAACAAATAAGAGTAACTTCTTAAGAGTGCCATGGAAGTTGACAAAAGTTGTGCAAAACTTTACAAGTGGCGGCTGTAGTTGGATTGCACTCTCAGCTCAGCATTGAATATTTTCCTCACTTAGGTATTACACATTGCAAATTTGCTGCCACTTCCTGTAAAAGTGTTAATTACATTTTTTTTGTGTTGATTTATAACTTAAAAGGATTATATAGAGTAAATCAGTTCATGCTTAGACATGTGAATTGATTGCATTTTACTTATATTTAAAGGATAACACTGAGATGACAAATAAGGATGCTAATTTAGATTTATTTTTTTTTCTGAACGATATCCGACCCTCGTTAACTGATCATTAACTCTTAACTGACAATCGGGCAACTGATTCCCAGTTCATCCGTCTATGAGGCTAAGTCATACTTTCAGCCTCCGCGGACAGCTGCAGACTTGTACCGGTCACAATGAAAATTACAGTAAAACTGTCAAAACACAGGCAGTAAAGATTCAGATTCAGAGGACTTTTTTCATTTTGGAAGGACTGCTATGACCTTCAGATCGAGATTACAACATTTCATCAGCTTGGTCTTAAAGGAACACGCCGACTTATTGGGAATTTAGCTTATTCACCGTAACCCCAAGAAGTAGATAAGTCCATACATACCCTTCTCATCTCCGTGCGTGCTGTAACGCTGTCTGACGGCCCCAGCTGCAGCAGCCCATCACAGAAAATGCAGGTGAATGGTTCCAGCAATCCTACTGCTCCAAATTGTGACAAAAGTGACAAAATAACGCCAACATGTTCCTATTTACATGTTGTGATTTGTAGAGTCACAGCATGTACAAAAAACAACGTAACATGAGACACAGCCATCTTCTAACCGTAAACAAACCGGGAACTATATTCTCAGACAGGTTTGCTGCAAAGCAAATCACTCCGCCCAAGTAGCAGAAGTAGCAGAGCTTCGCCTTCTGAGAATATGGTTCCCGGTTTGTTTACGGTTAGAAGATGGCTGTGTCTCATGTTACATTGTTTTTTGTACACGCTGTGACTCTACAAATCACAACATGTAAATAGGAACATGTTGGCGTTATTTTGTCACTTATTCGGAGCAGTAGGATTGCTGGAACCATTCACCTGTATGTTCTGTGCTGGCCTGCTGCCGCTGGAGCCGTCAGACAGCGTTAACAGCACGCACGGAGATGAGAAGGGTATGTATGGACTTGTCTAACTCTTGGGGTTACGGTGAATGAGCTAAATTCCCAATAAGTCGGCGTGTTCCTTTAAAGTGCCCATATTATGAAAAAATCACTTTTTCTGGGATTTGGGGTGTTATGTTGTGTCTCTGGTGCTTCCACACACATACAAACTTTGAAAAAAATCCACCCATACTGTTTAGAGTGAGATACGGTTTCTGAATGTGTCCTGCCTTCAGTCTCTGGGTGAGCTGTTCAAAATCGGCACGGCTTGTGACGTCACAAGCTGAAATGAGCAGGCTAACCACAACCATTAGCTCGTAGCGTTAGCATGCTAACGCTATGGCTAACGCTAGCATGCTAACGCTAGCATGCTACCTCGTTCTCAATAGCAAAGCACTGCTACAACACACTCAAGTTCACCATAATCTACAAAAGAACTACTTACATGTGCGCCCTCATTTAGAAGTCTCCCAGCTAATCCTGCCTTGTAACTGACCAAAGTTGTAGAAACAGCCTTTCTTTTACTGTCTATGGAGCTAGCTAGCTGACATGATCTACATCTGAGCTACTGGGCATGTGCAGTGCAATCAAAGATAGTACAGAAGAAGAAGAAGAAAAGAGGTCTCACTCTGTAGCTAAAACAGAGACCAGCTGAAAAGAGGATCTGCAGCAGTGAGAGAGAGCACTGCAGTACAACACGAATATGGTGTTTTTTGAAAATTAAACCATGTAAACCTATTCTGGTACAACCTTAAAATACAATTATGAACCTGAAAATGAGCATAATATGGCTGCTTTAAGGTGTTGTAAATTTATAGCCAAAAGCTTGTAGCTGCATTAGGTCTTAGTAGACTTGACTAACCGTCATGGCTGGCAGGTGTAGCAGAAATCTGTGTCAAAGTCCCCACTGAAGCATTAAGGGAGAAGATGATTTCAAGTTATCTCAATGTGGCAACACCAATCGTCTCACAATTAATGGAAAATGGAACTTGATTTGAATAGGAAAAACTAAGCATATGGACGCACTACAGATCTATTCTGGGATTTCCTTCTCTTGTTCTTTCCCGCTGCTTCATCTCTCTCTTCTTGTCACTCTCAAACACAATGACTAGTTCTGTCCACGCAGCACCCCTTATCTTAAATAACTTTTTTGTTCTTCTTCAGCTTAATGAAGTATTTTATTTCTGTGTTAATATGTTGGATCCTGTTCTTTAAGATTTAGTTAACACACGGACCTTATTGTTGTAGGGAGCACAGTCGGATAATCTACAGTAGAACGCAACAGAATCCTAAAGGGCAATTTGTTCCTCAGCTCCTGTGCTTTCACCCTTTTGTTAAGCCTCTGAATGTGCACTATAACTAATGCTGACTGGGCAGCTGTGTCTTGTAGAGAGTAGGAAACTTTAAGTGTTAGACAAATATGTTTGAGAATGCTGGGCTGATTGGAATCAAAGGTCATTCTGAGAAAATATGAGTCTTAAAATGAACTTTCTTGCTTCAAAAATGATTACCTAAGTGTCTTTGAGAAGGGCAGTGGTCAACAGTGTGCTGGTTAGCTCCACGATGTGCATGTGTTAGCTTTGTGTGTATACTGTAAGCCATGTGTAACCTTTCCTCCATATAAAACCCTCAGCAGGTATGTCTGTAAGTAATAAAGAGGCTGCATAATAGTGTTTCCCCTTTATTGAATTGCCCATTTTAATAAGAGTGGCAAACTACAATAGCAACTTGCCAATTACACCAGCTGCAAAAGCTATAATTGAGCGGTTATCATGCTGTTGATATTTGGGCCCCTTGCCCTGTGAATCAATAATTAGATAGAGGCTGATAGCTCTTTGTTGTTTACTTGCCCTTCAGTTAAAGTTCATCTAATGAGCAGGATCAAACCACTGCATCAGTAAGTTAACATTAAATGTCATTTTCATTTAACAGCTGCCCTTGGAAGGAATTTTTCATTTTTGCTCAAGGAACCACTGACAGCTCAAGCTTTGAAGGGGAAACTGTTAGAGAGAAGCAGATATGCAGAATATTTTTTCTATCATTTGTAAGGAAGTTTGCAGGTGTCCATGTGTTTGCTGATTGAAATTTGATTTGCATGAATTCATATTTGCCTCAGCTCCAAATAAATACTGCTGTACAGAATGCAAATAGAGAGGAAGGATGTGAATGATCATACTATGATAATAGCTTGACTAAACGTTGGCTGCACCATTTCTAGGCGTGGACCGATAAACAGTGTGGCCATGTTTTAATTTCACACTTCAGCAAGAGTATTTATCTGTGGCTGGAGTGGCAGGATATGGTATATGTTCTGTATCTTTACCATGCAAGACGGTTGCATGGACCCTCTGTAACCTCACTTCTATATGCACTTCATGATTAATGAATTATTGAAATATTGTGAAATAGGGCTGGATGATTAATCGAAAAATAATCATAACCGAAAGTCAGAGCCTATAACCAACGTCATTTTACCAAGTCGGTTATTTCGGTCTTTTAATCCTATTAATATTTCCGCGGCCGCCCACTGTGTGTTAATGTACTTTCCCCTTAAAGGAGAATTCCGGTCAATTTTTACGTTAATCTTGAGCGCTATAGCTACGCGAGTACTTTCGATAGAAAAAACTACGGTGGCCGACGGGGGCAGACGCCCTGCAACTTAAGAAAACACACGCAAATAGACAAAACACAAGCAAATTAAGAAAACAACTTCATTAAGTTGACAACATATGTGCAGCATTCAGCAAATGCACTGCAAATACCACAGCACAACCAAATACATAAACGCATTGCAAATAAAAAAACGATGCAAAAAGAAAAGCACGCAAACCCCGAAAAAAGAAGCGATGCAAAAAGAAAAACAACTTCATTAATTTGACAGCACATGCGCAGCATTCAGCAAACGCACTGCAAATACAACAACACAACCAAATAGATAAACGCACTGCAAAGACACACAACACAACCAAATAGAAAAACGCGCTGCAAAGACACACAACACAACCAAATACATAAACGTGCTGCAAAGACACACAACACAACCAAATAGATAAACGCGCTGCAAATATGAAACGATGACCTCTAGAGCAACTAGTGGAACAGCTTGATTTTTGCTGTATGTGTTTATATGTGCAGGTGGGATTTATTAATTTTGATAAATCCCACGGTAAATTGGCTGGTTTACTAAACAGGGAGGGACTATACATCCTGTCTGTTTTTTGTATTTAAAGAGCGAATTGCTCCACAATATGAATACAGATTAATCACTTATTTTGTTGGTAACCGTTGTTGTATAATCACAATATTACACTTGAGGAGGCCTATACTCAGTAATTTCGAACTTCAAAATTAAACCCTCTCATGTGGCTTAAAGCCCATGTTGCAGGGTTTATTTTCTTATGAATTTGTGCAATTTGCTTGTTGGTAATAAACATTTAAACTGTTACCCAACAACATCAAATACAATGGATATCACAAACGGAATAAAATACGAAAAAGTAGTACTATTTTACAGCAGCTTGCAATGATTCTCTTTTCCCCCACAATGCATTGCACTACGTCACGTTGGGGAGACGACAGACGAAAGCCCCATCTCTGTTCACTGTCTATGGGCTCGGTCTGTGCCACTGGTGTTGCAAAATATGGCTTTTGGTCTCGACCGAGTCCATGTGTCTTTATTATGTGTATAATAATATTTGAGGGAAAGTGAAACACAGCTTGGACGGGGATACTGTTCGGCTTTTCACAAGTTTAGACAGCTAGCTACGCCGACGCAGCTGCGTTAGCCTAGACTGCTAGCTGGGTAAATATTACGACTGCCTTCGGAGTTTCCTATATCTGCATCCACGTTGTCAACATAAGACATGTTGCGTTAGTGCTCCTTTTGTACCATCATTTTATTGAATGAAATGTTAAGCTTCGCTCCTACGAGATGGGTGGGTTTTTGTTAGCTACATACAAAGCTAACTGGCTATAGTTAGCCTGTATGCTAGCGGAATTAGCTAACGTTGCGTAACCAGCCAGCAACTTCGGCAATCGGCAGTGGTTTCTGTAAGCTAACCACGGCAGTATTGTCGCCCACAATCAACCTCTGCTGCTAAAAGCAGTCAATCTGCAGTGATGTTTGAAATAGAGATGCTTGTGGATGTGTTAGCTGTCGTGGTTAGCTCGCCGGAACTACTGCCGAAGCTGCTGGCTGGCTACGCAACGTTAGCTAATTCCGCTAGCACAGGCTAACTATAGCCAGTTAACTTTGTGTGTAACGTAGCTAACAAAAACCCACCCATCTCGTAGGAGCAAAGCCTAACATTTCATTCAATACAATTATGGTACAAAATAATGTCTTATGTTGACAACGTGGACGCAGATATAGGAAACAACGAAGGCAGTCGTAATATTTACCTAGCCGTCTAGGCTAACGCTGTTGCGCTAACGTTAGCAAAACGTCGGCGTAGCTTTAGGTAGCTGTCTAAACTTGTGAAAAGCCGAACAGCATCCCCATCCAAGTAATAAATAAACACTAGGCAAATATGTTGTTACTGAAGCTAGTAGGCTACCATCAAAACGTGAGATATCTAATCGAAAATGTGTTTACAACGTCGGGGGATTTCACAGGTGGGACTGACTGGCAAGTTAGCCCATAGCTAGCATGATGCCTTCTATTTCTAGATCTAGCTAGATTACCAGTACTTATCTGAACTAACGACATGATCACTGTCACTAAATATAAAGAAAACATTGACTTTCACTCGGTGCTATTCACAGACAGTAAAAACACCTCTTCCACCTCTTCCTCATCCCAGTCAGTCACCATAGTTCTAGTACTAGGCTGAAGCACGTCTCCCCAACGTGACGTCATCACCGAATTGCGTTAAAAAACCCACTAAACGACTAAAACGGTAAAAACTGGCCTTTAACGCTATTTGGTGACATTTTTAACAATGATATACATATGTTGAGTGCTTTATGTACCCATTAATCAACAGTGGTGGTTAACCTGCAACATGAAAAACAAACGTCAACGTTAAACGCTGATGCAGTTTTAAATGTTTTATCACCACGAGGTTACAGACGTCTCTGCTGATTGAGTACCACCTGTGACCTGAGACACACCCACCAAACGAGAGAAAACATATCTCAAGCATAGACTTAATATTTACAGTCTCTCTCTCTCTCTCTCTCTCTCTCTCTCTCTCTCTCTCTCTCGCGCTCTCTCTCTCTCTCCCCCCGTGGGGTCGAAAATCAAGCTGTTCCACTAGCTGCTCCCTCTAGAGGTCTGGAGAACTTCCGTTGTGTAATCTGGATGCAGCGTTTTTTTGTTGCATTTGTTTTCTGGGTTTGTGTGCTTTTCTTTTTGCATCGTTTCATATTTGCAGCGCGTTTATCTATTTGGTTGTGTTGTTGTATTTGCAGTGCGTTTGCTGAATGCTGTGCATGTGTTGTCAAATTAATGAAGTTGTTTTTCTTTTTGCATCGCTTCTTTTTTCGGGGTTTGCGTGCTTTTCTTTTTGCATCGTTTTTTATTTGCAGTGCGTTTATGTATTTGGTTGTGTTGTGGTATTTGCAGTGCGTTTGCTGAATGCTGCACATATAATGTTGTCAAATTAATGAAGTTGTTTTCTTAATTTGCTTGTGTTTTGTCTATTTGCGTGTGTTTTCTTAAGCTGCAGGGCGTTTGCCCCTGTCGGCCACCGTAAAAAAACCCGACCCGAATCAGTACAGGTAACATGGAGAAGTTGCAGCTACGTGTAAAAGCGTCCACTGAGCTAAAACGGCAGTGGTTGGGGCAAGTTTTAGAGTGCCTTTGTGCCTCTTAACAGACATAAAATGCAATTAATATGTATGGGCCACATGAACAGGGCCCTTACGTGTCAACAAGATGCGTTTTCAACTCAGACATTGTTTAAATTCACCTACTCTGGTGACCTGGTCCCTGTCTCGATCCTGCCGGTAGCTAGCTTGCCCTGCTAGCTGATTGCCGTTAGCCGTTAGCTGCTAGGTGCCGTCCGGTGAGTGTATTCAGACAGGCTTCTGTGATAATAATCCACGGAGCGGTGATGTGGATATGTCCTCCAGAGGACATGTCATGTCACGTCTTGAAAAGTGTATTCCCCCCTGTAGTCACGTGACTCCGCCCCGTCCAGTCTGCGACCATAGGTGCTTTCCGATCGGATAGTACTTGTACTTTTTAGAGGAAAAGTACACTTCTAAGCAGTTCTAAGAACTACTCTCCCCCAAAATCTTTTTTCCCGTTTGCATTCCCACTGGCCAAGTGGCCATAGGGACTGGTAGGAGGGGTAAGGGAGCGACGCAAGCACGGCAACGGTCTTTATAGCATCGTCACTAGACCTTAGCGCCACATACAACAACAACAAATGATGCTAATACTTGTGCACTTTTCCTATATTAAATGCACGTCCATTCTCGTAGTAATTCACGTAATGTTTTGCTCAACACAGACGGGGCTTTATTATACTCAGAACAGACCCCGCCTCTGCCTGCTGCACTGCTGTGTGTGTGTGTGTGTGTGTGTGTGTGTGTGAGACGGCCGGCGAGCCGCAGGACACGCTTGTGGAGTTTAACTCCGAAAAGACAGTTAACCACAGGTTCCCGTTAATCTTATGAAGGACTTATTTTTTACATTAAAACTGAAATTACTTTTTTATAAGACGTTTTTATTTCATTGTTAAATCTACTGTTGTAATTTAAGTTGAGTTGTTTGAAATATTTTATAAATAAGCATTAATTGCTATCTGTGTGTTGTTTCCTTATTTTAGAATCACAAAGATAGGATTATGCACTCTTTCATTAGAAAAAATAACCATGAACATATTTACAGTATAAGAAAAGAATTTTTTTTAAATAATCGTTCAGTAATCGAGGTAACTTGTTCGATTAATCGTGATTATGATTTTAGCCAAAATCGTCCAGCCCTATTGTGAAATGTGTTACACAAAAGATTTAATTAGATTCAAAACCTCAACAGTGAGCCCTGTGAAAATATGGGGTGGTTTGGAGGGGCTGTTTAGTGATGTAACAAAATCAGAGTCTGTTTTGAATATCTGGGTATTTCTCGTTACAGAAAGGTTTTGAAGTTTCGAAATTTAAATCTTGCTAAGATGGTTCAAAACTATAGCAAAACACATTTTGTCATTTTGGAAATGTAACTGTAAAAGGCACATCATAATTTTAATGTTTAAAAAAAAGTTCTTTTAGACCTATTTTTAAACTTAAATTCATTGATTTTTTGGCCACTTGGGGGCAGTTCAATGAACTGTAAACACAAATTGGCATACTGTAATATCACATTCTGAAGTGGCTGTGGCAAATGTGTTGCTTATTTATGCATCCAGCAGACATGGAGCAACATTAGAAATTAATTCAGAGTCCAATATTTACTCGCCTCTTTGTTCTGTTTTGGTCTCTACAAACTGAGGTAAATACTTGGCTCTTTAGCTGCTAAATGCTTCACTTTATTCAGCTAGTGGCTAGGTTAGTCTTTGTGTTGTTGGTGCTGGGCAGGTAGTTTACAGTGGATTTTAGAGTTGTTTTTTTTTTTTAAAGGATGCTGATGAGTGCAATGAGAGTTAATCAAAACATCTTGGGGGCTGTAAAGCCAAAACAAACTTCTGAAAGACACTAAAAAGCTGACAGGAATTGCATGGTTGGGTAACAATGATCTATGGGTTTGTCACTACATCAACCCCTTTCACATTACCCATAGTCATTTGATCTATTGTTAACATAAAATAATGATTAATGCAGCTTTAAATGAAAGCAATCATGTGTGGTCTAATGATGCTGGAGCTGGAATCTATACATTTTAACATTCAGAATTTCGAATAATTCCAAACATCTAGGTTACGCTTAACAAATAAAAAAATAAAATAAAAAACAAGACCCAAGGCAACTGACTGAGGCATGTGAAGAATTTTAGTCTCAGAGGGATGAATCCTGAAGCACATAAGACCCCCCCCCCCCCACACACACACACACACACACACACACACACTTCACCAATAAAACATCTCCAAATTCTCAAGCTCTCTCTCTCTCTCTCTCTCTCTCTCTCTCTCTCTCTCTCTCTCTCTCTCTCTCTCTCTCTCTCTCTCTCTCTCTCATATCACACACTCAAACACACAGACGCACACATACACAGCTCTCTCTATCCCAAGCCTAAAAATAGTAATATGCACACAATGCCATGAAGCTTTAAGGCAATCACAGGTCGTGGGAGCATGATATATGATTCCAGGGTGACATTTCACTGATTATGTTTTAAGTCATAGATAACCTAAAGCTGTTAGGTATTTTTTTTCACCACACAATGTGTACAGTTTCCTTAAAATAATGACACATTTGTGGCCTTAAAGCACCAGGCATTAACAAAAGTAGCTGGGGGGAAGTTTTTTGGCCTGGAGTCGGCCTAACCAACCTCTTCACATAGACTCAGCTGTTGATTAAAATTAACAGAACGGACAGTGAAACAAGTCAGATGTGCACAAACATTTGGGACATGTGGTAAGAAAATCAGTTCTAACTGGTTGATTGACAGTCAATTAGATTTATTAATGTGCCAGTATCACAATCTCCTGGCCAACATTTTGGTTTGTGATATTTCTTAATAATTACTAAATAAAACTTGAAAATATGAGTCAAAGTGTCTAAAGTTGGTAAACATCTTTCATGAAAAGTTAGTATTTTCAGTCACGCCACCGTATCTACTCTAACTGTTTTGGTGTAGGAGCAAATCCTTCTTGTGCTTGTTGTTAAACTACACCTCTATTTGAATGTCTGACTGAGATATAAACTGCGATTATATCTGATCATCATTCTGTCTTTTAATTTGACCGTTGATAACTTTGCCCCAGACAGTACTGCTTATACAATACCTGACCAGCATACAAGTTAAGTTTAGGCACCAAAACGACTAGTTAAGTTTAGGAAAAGGTTTGGGGTTTGAATTAAAACACACTCCAGAGGAACGAACACACGTTTCCTGGGTTAAAGCCCTATGTGGCCCACATCGTTCTTATACAGCGGCAGTCATTGTGGTGCATACAGCAAAAAATATGTGGAATACTTACTTTTTATAGCTATATGTATGAATGGTATAAAACATCACATATAGTACATACTGTACGTGTACTCACTCCTTAGCCTGCAGAAATCTAAGTAACTACAAGTTATTACTTATAATTTATTAATTGAATGGGATATAGGTTGAGAATGTATAACAACAAGGCTGGGAGGGGTTTTAAGATTGCTTTTAAGTAGCCACACTGTTGGTGCAAGTGTACACTCAGTGCAGGACATGCTGTCCCATTCTGTAGGTGTATAAATACTAAATGCAATCTCACCGGACATTGGACATGCTATTGGAACATGAAGGAGATTGGTGCCTTGTGACCTGAGAGATCTAATGGATTTATAAACTGAGAGCAGGTCTGATATATACTATGGAGCAATGCCATTAAAAGCGTTTTTATTCCAAGAGGAGGATCAATTTGTATTCTGAAAGCAGTGGGTAGCTAATGGAGGTTTCTGAGGACCAGAACGATGTGGTCTGATTTTTATGTAATAGTTGCAACAGCTCTCTCAATGGGCTGCAATCTATGGGTGGTTTTAGCTTGCTCAGGTTATACCACAAAAACACGCAGAGTGTACCATGTTTTGGGTTAAAATCTGAATAAGCAATTGTGAGTAGAGACAATAATTGGTGATTAGTGTGCCTACACCCTAGCTAGGACTGGTTAATCTATAAAATGTAAACATATATACTGTATAACCTTAAGCTGGCACACCAGTCTTCATTGGACATTAATGTATGTTTTTATTAGTTTTTTATAACCGCCATGGTTTACTCTGTTATGCTCAGCAGTTGTGCTCTAAAAAATGTGTGTTAATGAGACCAGACCGATGTGTTCAGTCTTTGTCTCTATTGAGACTTTCCTTAAAGTGTGTCTTATGCCAAACAGCAAGTCAATTATAATATTAATATTGCTAATTAGTGTCCACATGAGCAGCGCTCATAAAACATCGAAGACTTTGGGGAAATGTAATTATGCATTGAAAAATAGCTTTGTCTTGCTAGCATATTCTTTGCAAAAAATGTTTCCTACATTTTATGACAATATAAAACAACCCCACGCTCTTACAATACTCATTCTTTAATCAATGCAAATTAATGTAATGGCTCTCAGACCTTGTGTGACCTATAGAGCTGGGCAATATATCGATATTATATCGATATCGTGATATTAGACTAGATATTGTCTTAGATTTTGATATCGTCATATTGTAATATGGCATAAGTGTTGTCTTTTCCTGGTTTTAAAGGCTGCATTACAGTAAAGTTATGTAATTTTCTGAACTTACCAGACTGTGTAACTGTTCTATTATTTGCCTTTACCCACTTAGTCATTATATCTACATTACTGATGATTATTTATCAAAAATCTCGTTGTGTACATATTTTGTGAAAGCACCAATAGTCAACACTACAATATCGTTGCGGTACCGATATTGAGGTATTTGGTCAAAAATATCATGATATTTGATTTTCTCCATATCGCCCAGCCCTAGTGACCTATTTTACAATTAATTAGGGAACACAATACTCAGTGTATTTTAAGACAATAAGAATAACAAATAAACAATAAGATGAAAAAAACATAGTTTACAGTCTTTACTGAGTTTTTGTGGTAGTCTTGCTTGCCAGACCTATCTCCACAGCGCTGCCGAGTAATGTCTGGCCCCTTCACACATACACTCCTAGATAGGAGAAAAAAAGGCTCTGGGTTGTTTGCATCACTTTAAACCAGGGACGTCGTTAGGCCTATTTTAGGGGTGCTGAAGCTACCCTAAAATGTTCCTAAGCCCCCCTAAATAATAATAAGAACAACAATATTCAATTATTTTTTTTACAGTGCACTCTGTATCACTAGCTACAGTGAATCAATCTTCCTTCACCATTCATCTGTGCGTGTCGGTGTGTAGTGTGTCTGTTTTAACTCTACAACTGTCAGCTGGTCGAAATGGCAGTGTTAGAGGCTCAACGAGCGCCCACGTGCAAGGTAATGGTATGTGGGCGAGCGAGGTAGAGAGTTATAGCTACTGAAGAGAGCCAAGAGGCATTAAAACAAAGCAGAGAATCAAAGATTCTGCAGCTGTATCAAGCATCTCATTATCACTAACTGTATCCCCATTCATATTTAGATGCAACAAATGATATATATATATATATATATATATATATATATATATATATATATATATATATATCCAGCTACAAAATAGATGAAAAGTCAGAAGTTAGACAGAAATACAAAGAGTCGTTGTGCTATCAAGATGATGCACTGTCTTGTTGCATTGGTGTGAACTGGCAGCTTTCAGAGTGTTGCAGACCGGAGCGTTGCAAGTAACTGGAGGATTCATCTCGTCTCAACTTTTTGGTCTGAACTCACTACTGCATGAAAACACACACACACACACACACACACACACACACACACACACACACACACACACACACACACACACACACACACACACACACACACACACACACACACACACACACACACACACACACACACACACACACACACACACACACACACACCGGTACGCACGCAGATGAATGGTGAAGGAAGATTGATTACACGTAGTGAGTGATACAGAGTGAAATTGTAAGTTGTCTTTAATGACTTGCTTACCTTTAGCTACGTTTTCTTGAGGTAAAGGAAAGGGGATATTTTGGTTTGCTATAGAAAACAATAGTCTAGCTAGAGTGAACGAGCGAAATACAAGAAATAGTTAACCTAGCAAACTATCCACAGCTCTTTATTCATCGCCAATAATATAGCCTATCTCTATAGTATTCTAAAACAATATCAGTCCCAATAGAATGTTGTTGTCACTGAAAACTAAATGTCATAGGGTCCCTGTTAATGCTATTGTACCGGTGTATCCTTCAATGTATTGAGCAGATGGATATTTGAAGATATTTTAGCAGAGAGAAAGAAAAGCAAGTGATTGGCAGGGCATTTGATTCTGAGGGAGCCGGCGTGATTGAGGTCAGTAGTCATTGTTTCCCACACAGACAAATTTGTGACGGTGCGCCATACAATCAACACTGGCCACCACATACTGCGTTTCCTTTTTTTTTTAACGCTATTTAAAACACGCAGCGTATTCGTTTAGCTGCATTTCCTTTCCCTATTCTCCTCTCTCTCGCGTCTCTCTCTCACACACACACACACACACACACACACACACACACACACACACACACACACACACACACACACACACACACACACACACACACACACACACACACAGATACACACACAGCTCCTTCCTCTGTGCACACATCGTCTGTCTCCATCAAAACGAGAGAAGACGGCTGGCAAAATTCACAAGTACACGAAAGGTTGGTATCTTGTGAACACCTTTACACAATCACACATTAAAAAGTGCTATAAAAAATATTTTATATTCTGAATGCAGTGTTGTCAGTGTGTTAATGTTGGAGTCCCGACCCGACTCTTAGCAAACAAGCGATTGCGCCTGCTTTAGAAAGTTAACTAGTCGCAAGTTTGCGGTAAAATGCAGTTGGGTTGTCGAGGTCAAAACACTATATGTAGCAGCTATGAATCAAATAAACTTATATAAATAATGTTATGTCATTTTTTTACTCTTACACTGAATGTTTGCTGCTTCAATCCAGATGAGTATTGAAAAGTATTTTCCGCGACTGAAAAAGCCATGTGTTGAGGATGAGGACCAGCCTGAACCGGAGGTATCGGTCTGAAACAGAGCTGAACAGTCCGACCAGTGTAGTTAGTTACATTATTAATTTGTTTACAATATTTTTAGGCTTCAACCAGTGCTGCTCAAACAGAAAGACAGGGTCACTGGGGGAGAAAGAGATAGATTTGTTAGGCATTGAAGAAAGAGTAGGAGAGGAGGATAGCATCCAACAGCGTGTCTAAATTATTTCATTATATTTATTATGTATGCTAGCTATATTCTGACCAACTTAACTTTCTGCATTCTTTGGCTGTGATAAATTAAATAAATATGTAGATGTTGCCTAAATGTAGGCCTTAAATTCCAGTTCTTGGGTTATACTGTATGCAAGCCAAACTACACAGTAAAATGACACTCTGATTGAACCAATCCACAGCGCAGTTACACTAATTAGTGTAATTAAATAGCATTCTTTGGACAACTTATCTTAAAGAGAGAGGATTTGCACATAATATGCTATTACTTTATCACACATTTACATGAGCAGACAGATAGCATTTAAGTCATTGCCTACAGAAGAACTCATCAGGAGAAAAGTCTGGCCTAAGTAAATTCCCCCATGCAGCTTTGATGTGTCTAAAAGCTAACATTACAGTAACTTTTGTTGAACAGAGTAGAAATGGAAGAAGAGGATATGTCTGTCACTTTTTACTTGTTAACATATTGGTTTCTTGACTGGTTGTTGACATAAGTGTAGCTCTAATATAGTAACAAATATAGTAACAAAAGATGTGAGTGCAAAGATTTTGCAAACGCAAGTTACAAATACCCTGGGGGCTAAGCACCCCCTGTCTTTAAATCCTAGTGACGTCCCTGCTTTAAACCAATCACAATTGTCTCGGGTGGCGCTAAGCTCCAAACGCAGCGATGGTGGATCTGTGTGAAGGGAAATGCACATTAATTCACATTTTCTTTGTTGATTTAGCAAGACATGGCTATAAAATGACATTTTCAGAGTGTGTTTCAGTGATAGTAACATTTAATCTAAAACGGAGTGAATATTCATACAGTAGCTGAAGTACATGAAATTGGCCAAAGCTTATCAGATGTAATTATAGGCTGTCAGAACTTTCTTGGCAAAAAGAAAGCTTACTCTTTACTTTTTTGGCTCTGAATGTAAATATTGGTTCAAGCTGTTTGAATAAATGACCCGTGCTCCTGTTTTTTGTCCAGAGAGACAGACTCTTAAAAGATCTTGTAGCTGGAGGGGCTCGGTCTATTTCTCTGCATGAAAACAATATCCAACTGTTAGCTGCACGCAGAGAAGGACTTCTTAGCAGGTTTTTTTGTTTGTTTTATCTTTTATTAAGCATTTGAAGTGAAAACATCACACGGTTTTTATCACTTTGATTGTAGGAAGACAAAAAATAAACACCCCTTGTAGATTATGTGTGAAAATGGTGCCTAATCCTTTTCTCCACATGCGTTATACCTTGGCTTCCAAGACACTGAACATCACAGCTTTGTCCACCTGAATATTACCTGGCAGTTTAGCTGCAGGTGTAGATGTAAGACAGGGAGAAGAAACAGATTTATCACAGCAGTCAGTTTCTGTTGTGTTCTGCCCTCTAAAAAGAGCAAAACATTCAAAATGTAACAAGATGGAGATTTAATGCATAAAATGAATTGCTGCTTTCAGCTAAACTTAAATAAATAAATAGAGCTTCCTGATTTCAGGCCACTGAGTCTATTCACTGTCATCCCGTAGGGTCCTTAGGATAAAGACTATTGATTCAAGAGCAATTTTGCTTTGTGAGGTTTGTTTTGGCTCTCGCATGATTTTTCTGTCACATTGTTTTATGGAATGCCATAACTTTGTGTCCTTTTGTACTGTAGCATTTTTTTCAACAAAGTCTTCTCAGAGTTCTTAGATTGAATATTAATAAAAGCGTACTTGTGACTGTGACCTAAAAAAAAATAAACCCATTCACCATAAGAAGGGGACATCGTTATTTTGACGACTGCTGGTAATTTGGTCAGATCAAGTAGAGCTTGACTTGATCAAAACCAATGTAGAGCCTCATCTGTAACACATGTACTCCATTAGTCGTCCAACAATGAGCAGACCCTACAGCTTACTGCTGTCATTTTGAGAAACATTCCAGTCTTGTAAATGCACGTTTGCCATTGTATTTTTTCCACTTGAAGAAACTTGTCAGGTTAAGAACTGTCAGTTTTTAAACTACTTGCTTAGAAATAAACCTTTTTCTATTAAATTCTTTCTGACAAAAGTGTGTGCGTCTAGCAATGTCCATGTGTCGGTGTGAGTATCTCAGGTTGGGTGACATTCTTTTTTTAAAAGATTGTTTTTTGGGGCATTTTCCCTTTATTGATAGTGGATAGACTGGAAAGGGGGAGAGAGATGGGGGATGACACGCAGCAAAGGGCAGCGGATCGGATTTGAACCCGCGCCGCTGTAGGATTCAACCAACATGGGGCAAACGCTCTTACTGGGTGAGCTAGAGGCCACCCGAGGTTGGGTGACATTCTTACATTAGCAATGGCGGAATGAATTAGAATGTGTGTATCCAGTTATATTTTGTAAAGTGAAGCCAGAATATTTGGAAATGACACCTACTTCACCTTGCTCTTTACCTGCCCTTCATAGACTTCAACCGTACGACTCTTTCGTTTTGTTCGAGTTTTGCTTGATGTTTCTATCCAGATATACTGTAAATAACAGAATATTTTTTTAATTGAAAATAGTACAAGAAATTCTGGACCCGAGATTATAGATTGTCTGGGGAGCTGTAATATCGAGTCAAGATTTTTTGTATTACTTCACAGAGTCCTGAATTCTTGTCGCCGTGTCCGTGGACCCGCTCGTGGAGTGTTGATTGGGAACTGAGAGAGTCATGAGTGGTTCAGCCAATCAATCAATTTGGGGCACCTTCACCTAATTAACCTTTCTCTCTATAACTGTAGACGCTTGCTGAAGAGCTTGTAAACTGAAATACCACAGTGCATGTCTTTACAGTGAATAATAAGTGTCCATTACAGGCCTTTTAGCTTGAAAAGGCTCATCACTTCTGCTGAAAGGGGAACATATAATGAGATACATATTTCTAGGAGAGGAAGACTGAACTAATGCATAGGAAAAAACACACGTCTGACTGTTACCATGCATTGCTACGAGAAACTTGGTCAACGGGTTGCTGTTTTCTGACATTTACTTTTCAAGATAACAATTGAGATTAAAATCCATGGCCACTGAGGCATTTCTTGAAATCTATTTGGCTATCTTTAAAGACGCAATGAAAATGATGAAGCAAGAAGTATCTGAGGACACTAGGGCATTTTAATGCAAGCTGCAAGGATTCCTCTTGGTAAAATTGATTTCAACTTTTTTAAGCACCACGGTACAGCATAGGTTGTAGTTAAGGAAAAAAACATTTCTTACCTCATTATACCTAGCGATAATTACTGTGGTCCCTAGTTCACATGGCTTTTCCCTTATTTTGACGTTAACTATCAAATATTTCATTAATCCAGCCTAGCAAGAAGATGAGAACACTGTTTGAACACGACAGGCTCAAGGGGATGAGGAGGGATGGGCTTTTAATGAAGAGGACAAGGTTTTAGCTTTGGAAAATGAACTCCAGCAAAGAGTGGGAATTACTTGTCTGTCGCTTTGAAGTTAATGTGAGAGCCTCAATTAAATAGAAAAAAATGTCCCATTTTTTTCTGCACTTTGCTCTGCTTAACAGAAATCCGTAACCTTTGGCGAAAAAGAGCCTTCTCACGTGCTTTGGATGTCAGTGCTTCTACATTAGATGAGGAATATGGTGTTTTTACTGCATGTGGGATATGACACTCGTGGCTGACAGCAGTGTGTAAATGCACATGGTCAAGGCCCATTACCTAACCAGTGAGTGGTAGTACAATCAATTGAAGAAATGACTTTTTGGTTCAGTGAAATAAGTGAATTTTTTTTCCATATGTAAGGATAAACACTTTTCTTGCTATGGGGATTGGAAATGCAGCTTGCCAGAACAGTCTGTTTCACAAAAGCCAAAAACATGATAAAAAAACACAAAACATGATCTTATTTGCATAAGACAGGTAACCTACCGTAATCAAATTTGTGCTGTTGCTTTGATGCTTGCTTTGAACATTAACAACACATGATATGCACACCTTGTCAGGGAATACATTATTTGCATAGAGCTGACATTGTAGATGACATTGGGAATAAGATATGCATATAAAACTAACAATGTGTGCTCCCACTCAGCAATTCAGCAGATTCCACAGAATAACTGAGATTTGCTGATATACTGTATATCAAGTCTTGGCACAGAATTAAATGCACATTACAATAAGAATAGATTTAGTTAAACATCAGGTCTCTTTCCATTAAAATTACCCTCAAACTGCATCTTGTGTATTTCAGATGTGATCCTACCTCAGGCAGTAGACTGAGATGCAAGTATCAAACAGACTCGCTCTGAACTACTAGTGTAAAATTGTGTATGTCTGTGTAGACTCAAGGCCACACTAGGCTCTGAAAAATGAAAATTTGGGTTGACTGGAGACATATTGGGTTATATTCCAAATACTTCAAATGTATTTTATAAAATTGAATTAAATGGAATTAGACATTGTGCAGTAAAATGTACTGTGGACAGTGTACTGAGGTGTTGTTTTCACATTAGGAGAGAAACACATCTACAATTTTTTATTTTCAAGAGGGATTTGTTTTGCTAAAATGTGTTAGTGTTCCACTTTGTAAAATGTATGATTCTTTAGTCAGTGCCTTTCATTAAAATCACCAGCAGAGCACCAGCACAAAAAAGTATTTTTTTTATTATAACAGAAGGCAGCAAGACATCTGTCACGTTGTGTTACGGTTTTGTTTGTTGCAGTAATGCATCAGTGAATGAGTCATTTAAAACATTAATAACCTCCTGGCAGTGGACTACAAGGAATAAAACATTTTGTATCTCCTGTCATTAAAGTAGTCAATTTACGCCTTATTTATGTAGTTCAAGTTGAAAACTTGTAAAAGTCACATTTCGACTTTCCATTGGCCATCTTCTTGTCCTAGTCTTTTTTTCTACTTTCTGCTCTGAAGAGGATCCATAATAGAGGACACACAAATCAAACCTTTTGCCAGGATTTGTCTAATCCTTCCTCTGGTGTACCTCCCTTATGTATTCTCCTGACAATTCTGATAACACCAGACACCGGAGGGCTATTTATACACCAAAACTGACAAAATGTGCATCTAAAAGCCAGTTGGCGAGCACAATCACCTCATTCTCATAACACCCACAACAGGGGCATCTTACAAATATTTCCTCAAGTTTGACAGTGCATTTTTTCAGCGGGCAAGCTGAGGGAGCAAATGGCAGAGTAACCTTGCACCCCATCGTGAAGGTTATCATTTTCCCAATCAGTGTTGCAGGTGTGATGACAAATTCACGACCAATTACGTTCTCTCTCACTTATCACCCAAGAAGAAGTTGAGGATTTTTACTCCTATTTGAGCTGACTTTTCCTATCCCCATCCTTCTTACTACTGACTCAGACAAATAGAGCTGTACTGTTTAATAAACTCTTTTAATTGATTTTTTTTTTTTATTGTATTACTGGATGCTTCTGAAACAAATGAGAGTTAGAAATAAGGCATCTTGTTTGTTGTTGTTTGTTGATTGCTGGTGCTGTACTATATATTCCGAGTGAAGGTGCTGGACAGGGCTCATGCTGACGCATGAGCAACTCCAGGTGAAAAAAGGGATTCTGGAGCCAGTTGAGTCCTCGTGCTCACAGGCTGTCAACCTGCCAGCAATCAGCCGAATCCTCAAGTGATTGCATACAGACTTCAGCACAGTCACACAAGGACCACACAGGCCTTATGATAGTGAACATATAGTGTACTGCAGATGGAATCCATGATAATTTAATGCTGGTAGAAAGTGCATAGATTGCAAAAGGCTGTGTGCTGTTTAAAGCCAGTGTGATTTTATTAATGTATATTAGCTTGCAGTCTTTATTAATTAATCCCACGATTTGTTGAGTCGAGCAGGACATGTCACACAAATTTATTCCAGTTGGCTTCGGAAAAATATTTTGCTTTGACTAACGGAGCAATCAACTTGCCTCTTTGTCTTCAAACTGTTTTGTCAGATCAAGGGGTCTCAGAGGAGATAACACACTGTTATGTTCCCAAGTGGGGATGTTCCAAGCAGATACGGTGGACGTAGCCTTTATCCAAGCAACATATGAGAGTGTGACATTTAAGAAAGTGCCACGTTGCACTTGTAAGACTTGGAAAAATAGGCTTCCTCTCAGTTAGAGGCTTCATTAATGGTTTTCTTAATGTTAAAAAAGGGCCAGAGTTTTTATTGGCACTCAGTGGGATTGTGCAGTAGCCATACACACCTTGTGATCTAAGTAAATTAGCTGTGAAATGTGGAGTTCTGCTGATGTCAGGTTTTAATTGGAGCCCTTTTTCAACTTCGAGGTGGGCTACATCATTTTGTTTCTTTTTTTACATAACCAAATAGAGCATGACAAACCCCTGGATGTAAAACGTAAATCATAGATCATTGTGCTCATGTCAGCCTTTTTCCAGAGTTGCTGTAGGTTGGAGTCCTTCAGACCCTGTCCCTCTGAACATATTGCCAGTCCACTACATTACAATTGTACAATATAAATGATTTGTATCCGACACACAGTCCATTCTCTGGGCTCCTGTGCCCCTAAATGTGTTCCCATTTAGCTGATTTTGTTCCTTACCTTATTGTACAGTATGATATGTTATCCAGCAAAATTGGACATGTCACTCTAGCTTATAGATGTTGCTTTGTGACCTGAAGTTCATATAGTGGAACTCGGTCCAGTGCAAGAGAAATCGCCATGGTCTCTTTATGTTAGTTTTATAGTTTCCTGTAATTGATTTTCATTTGCAGAACCCAGAGAAAAATCTAGGCCACCTCTGGAAAGGCCACCAATGCCTCAATGAGCAATCAATGACCAGCATTCTTCTTTTACTAGAAATGTTTTATTGGAAAATGCTCTACCCCAGACATTTTTACATGGGACTCTCACTTATGTATGTTATGTATGTCTTGTATGTTATGTTACTCAATTCAGTGTTCAAGCACATGTTTTATTCTAGTGTTTATCAGAGTAGGGCACAGCACCACTTGAACATCTGTGTCTGTTTTATTTAGTAGCAGGTGAGACCAAGGTCCTGTTTTGGCATGAACCAACAGGGTGTAGTCAGCAAATAGGGGCACCAACATATGGACACTTTTTGCAGTGCTGTTGGGTTTTTATGGTATATAATGGCTTTTGCACAATTTTACTGTTGTGGTCTTTCATTTCCTGCAAAATAAGGTCAACGATAATTACTACTAACATAATCACTCTCCAGTGAATGATAATCTTGGTCTTCTGCTTATTGAAAATTCCTCATATGTTTCAGATGGGCCCACATGCCATTTGAATGACCATTTATCTGCCAATAAAAGTGACATTCAATGCACTCCAAGAATTAAATTATACCCACGTAAGGCAATGCTTTTACTGATTATTGCAGCTTCACCAGGTGATCTTATTTGAATTAAGGACATAGTGGGAGCACAACCTAATTCACAGAGGTGTTTATGATTTGTTTTTTTACAACCTCAAAAGGGCTCATTTTGATTAAGCCAGAAAGTAAGTAAACATTTTAATTAATTTTTGTGTAGGTGGTATTTTAGATGGTAAATATTCTAAGCTTCATCCTCTGGGGACCATGAATGTCTGCTTAATATTACATGGCAATCCATCCAATAGTTGCTAAGCAATTTCAATCTGGACAAAGTAGTGGACTGACCAACATTGCCATTGCTGTTAGCGTGGCTAAAAAGAAGAGGCGCCCCAGGCCAATCAATCATTGGTCTATGGAGTACTAAAAGATAAGGGAAACTAAACGGAAAAGAAACAAAGCCACAAAAACAAGACTACCTGTACCATCTTCCCAAAACAAAGTATCAGAGTAAACAATGGGTGTTGCTGAGGCAGGGAGGGAGACAGACGAGAGGCCTTAGTGTTCCCAGCCTCTTTAACAATCAGAACAGACTATGTACACCTGAGGGTAAAGGACACAAGCGTTAAAATAAACACCACAAAGGACCAACAGAAGGACCACATAGCAATCATTAATCTTTCAAGTCACTCATTTCTCCCAGTGTTTTGTTTCTGCACACATGCCTCAAAGGTCATCTGTGTACTGGATGCAGGAAAGCAAAAGAGTTAGAGTTCAAGTAGAAGAGCAAAGCTTCCTCATGAAAAACAATGAATACCATGGTTGAACCTCTGGTGGCGCCATGACGCTTGGGCAATACGCTTGGACATACGCACACACATACCATGAAATGTATCTGTACTCTCTGCCTCTTACCACATCATCATAACTGTTGTATGCTGTATGTTATTGTCTTTATTTCTGTCACTGTCTGTCTATATGTTGTATATGTCATTTACCATGTATGTCACTGTTGTTACACTGCCTTCACAAATTCCTCTTCCAACTCTTCTTTTTCCTTCTGCTTCGGACAACAGCACATCCCTCTAGATGTACAGTATGTGAATTATCAAACAACCAATATTAACTTTTCTAGTTTGTAGGCAATTCATAGTCGTTACAGGTCTATAGATAGAAAGCTCAGCATGCAATGTGCTTCAGATGTTCAGCTCAAACCAGAGCCCTCAAAATGTATTTTCGCCACTCTGTAAAACAGCCGTCATTGATCATCGCTGTGCTATGGAAGATAAAATATAACTCAATAAATTGCATTAGTCTTTTTACCTTGACTATGGGGTTTAATGGCATCTGCTGTCCTTTCCTGGACTAAATGGAAAGATCTATGTCCCTTTCTTCTCTCTGTCTTGCTGTCTCTCATTTACTGAGTCTGTCCACATTTCTCTTCCGAAGTGGCTGTTTTAATGTGGCTGTTTTCTCACTAGAGAGTGTTTCAATGGTTTTTACTGTCCATTAAAGCACATCAGCAGACACGTGTTAATAATAAGGAATATCTCAGCTTAATGGCTACCATCACAGGTCCAGGGCTGTCAGACTGTGAGTGTCACATGCTGAATGAATTAATAAAGGGGAGCTGCTTTTAGCACCCTGTGCTGATGTTGCTGATGAGTGATACCATTAAGTCCAGTGTCACACTACTGTACAGGTGTTAGAGGATTATTATTTTTTAATATTTCATGTGAAAACTGCTATCATACAGTAAGCAGCCCATTATTAACTGTTTGAACTAAGATTTGGCTGACATATGATCCTTCATCAGTTTCTGACTAAACTTGACCCATAAATGTGTTTTGAAGTTGTGTGTTGAATTTACACCTTTGACATAAGTTACACTGTTATGTTATTATATTTTGTAACAGAACTACATCAAAACAAGCTGTACTCATTTCAGTATACTGTTTACATTATAAGTAAAAAAACAACAACTTTGGAAACCAATCCTTTTCCGGCCTAGTCTGGTATAGGTAATTCCCTTGTTCTGCAGTCCTCTTCATTCCATGCTATGCATGCAAAGTTTCTCGTTATTCACTGGCTTCCCACTCTAGAACATTGTGGCAGTAATATTTGTTGGCCAATTATTTCATAGAATGTCCCTTTACTGTTTTGTTTTTTTGTTTTGTCTTTGTAGCACTGAGTTATTATAGCTGAAGAAGACAACAAATAAAGATGTTGTTCAGTTCCAGTGCCTAGCTAGCTATTCAGCATCAGCTCATATTGTAATTGAAGATGCTACAGTTTTAGAAAAGTTCAGTCAGTGTATTGTCAGGAAGAACAGATGCACACTACTGAAAGCTATGCACAGCTATAGCGTGTCTGTCTAAAATATGTTTTTAGCATCACCCAGACTTAATAAATCCTTAATTTTCATGCAAAGCAATGTACCCTACAGTTTTTGGCAGCAAAACATTGTGACTTTAAATGTTGGTGTTTACCTCACACAGGGCTCACAAGAGCCAGAGCAGTACAGTATAGATACTGTAATTACAGTTTTGCCAGCGAGAGGTGTGAAGTGTAGTCCCTGAAGACATAAACTGAAATTCAAAGCCTGACCTTTATAGATGTTCCTACTTATCACCAACAAACCCACCTTGTCCTTGCGTCGACCATTTCATTGTTGTGCACTGCTTCTTTTATCTGTCCCTCTTGAGTCTGCGTACAGACAAGCTCTTCAACTGAGTACAGACGTGGAAATGCAACAATGAATATGCATACTTAGTAAGCATTGTATAGGGATATCATTTTCTCTTCTGATTCTGTGTAAACATTCCTCATGTGTCCGTTTTATGAAAATTACTACTATTATTATTGGGGTGAAGTTTGTGCACCTCATAATTCTTCATTATCTCCACAAAGCAGATATTTCCCTGAATTAATGTCCTTTAAGTACTTAAGCAGTTTTATTTATCCTCAAAACTAAAGTTCAACTTGCACACAAACACATAACTTTAGCGTTATGTCAGAACCTCTGAGACTTTCCCCTCTAGATAAACTACCTGACACGTTTGGAGGTTGGCCTGGTGGATTAATGCAGTTTGTTTCCTTGTTCACGTTACAGTGATCTTTCCATAACCATTACCATGGCAACAGTATTTCAATAACCAAGTGTTGTAGATACCTAACCATAAAGTATCTTAAATGAATAGTTAGTCATTTTGGGAATTATGCATATGGTATAGATCTGTATAATTCTCATATCATACAAAGCAGCAACCAGGAGAGAGTTAGGTTAGCTTAGTATAAAGACTGGAAGCTAAGGGGAAACAGCAAGCATCTGTCAGGTAAAGTAAAAAAGGACTCCTACCACCCCACCCTTAACCTCACAAAGTAATAAAGTTGTATTTTGTTAGTTTTATATCCATAAGTGTGAAAACAACCAGTTATGTTTTAGCAGGAATTTGCTTTCTGTAGTCTTTTTGTCATTGTGTGAAACTTTGAGATTTCCCCCTGCGTTCAATCTTTATTTTAAGCAAAGCTAACTGTCTCCTGGCTACAGTTTCATATTGAATGGACATATATAAGAGTGACAGATATATCAGTCTTCTCATTTAACTCTAGGCAGTTCAGCGAACAAGCGTATTTCCAAAAATGTCTAACTATTCCTTTATCGACAACAACCATTTTTGCCATACTCAGTCTTTCCTTAACCGTAAGGAAGTAGTTTTTAGTTGCCTTAAACAAACTGTACCTTCACCATATTAGGGTTTTGTCAGTTTACAAACACTTTTTGGAATGCACTGAAACACCAATTTTATCATTCAGGTATGAAGCCCCAAAACAAGATTGCCTAAGGTGGTTGTGGTGGTCGATGTACCACTGCCACAGGGAGGAGGCAATTTGAAGGCAGAGAAAAGCATCATACTGTATATCCTCAATAGAGATGCTGTGCACTTTAGAAACTCAGTTTATGTGCAAAATGGCCAAAACACCAAATGTGATTGCTACGTCTTTATTTGGCAAAATCTGACACTTGGCCTGTACTTTCTAAATAAATCATAGCTGCAGTATACTGTAACTAGGGCTGTCTAAATTAACGCAATGATACCGAGGTAACGCAAATTCCTTTTAATGGCACTATTTTTTTTGATGTGCGATTAACGCACGCACATTTCTGTGATTTGGGCCTCGGGCCGCTCCGTAGTTTGGGAAATCAGGAAGGGATGCAGAAGTAACGTTGTGGGATGGCAGAAACAAACTTAACCTTAAGCAGAAATGGATAAAGACAAGAATGGCAAGTTCAGTTTCAAAGCCATTCCAAATGGTTCTTTCGACAAGACTGTTATTTGCATGTACTGTTGATGTGAATTGAAATACGACCGGAGTTAGTTCATTCTCAAATACAACTTGCTGGCCAAGCATACGGCTGATGCAGAGAACCCTTCTCCCAGAGAACCCTAATAATAAACATTTGCATAAAGCAAGCATATTTGTCCGCTCCCATGTTGATAAGAGCATTAAAAACTTGAAAAATATACCTTTTTAAAGTATAACTATTAGTTAACTATGGACAATCATGCGATTAATCGCGATTCAATATCGTAATTGATTGACAGCCCTAACTGTTACCTAAAAAAAACTGCACTGTGTCCTTTCTTTTTAGACAGACATAGGCCAACTGGATGTAGCACGTTCAGTTTAGCTGCTGAGAAAGTAATTACTTAACCAATACCTCTCTTCATTTCTTCTGTAGTCTGCTGAACATAGACCCACACAGAACACAATAACTTTGTCGGGGTTCGTTTATTTCTGTAATATTTACAGTTCTTTCAATTTGACAGAAAGGCCAAAACCAAAATTATTAAAACAAAATGATCCAAACATACGGCAGTGGGCTTAGAACACCCGGCTACACTTCACTTCTTTTTTCTCTCATATTTTCCCTCCCACTCCCCTACTCTGTTCTTTTGCTGCTTTCCCTCTGCCTTTTTCATGCTTCCTTTCTCATCCTGTGTCTATCATTTCCTTTTCTCTCACTCTTGAGTCCCTCTCTTTCTCTTGTTTCCTTTGAAGTGCTAAACAATGAGATACACTCCCTGTTAAGCTCGTAGGGAAATCCAGGCTAAAACTGCATGGCACAGTGCAGCGAAGCAGAATCTTGTCCTCGGGACCGCAGGGGGATGGGAAGGGGTGGAGGCAGCATCAGGAGTACAGTCAGCATGCGGTGACAGTGACAATGGCTGCACAGAGCCTTGATCCTCCAAGCCGTCACAAGACGACATCAGCACAGCATGGCGGATGAATGCTATGACTCATTTGCAGAGAACATGCCTATCAGTGCCTGTCGCTCTAAATGTTGAACCTTGACAACTGTCCATTTCTTGAAAGGATGTGTACGAGACTATCAGGGTGTAATTATGGGGACCAGAAGATTTGCATGTCAGGGCCCTATTGACTATAATTATTGAGTTCCATTAATGCAGCATGTCAGTGTAGAGGAGAAAGACAATCACTCGTCCTTTCATTGTCTCTGTCTCCCCTCCCTGTCTTTTTTCCTTGTATACAGCCACAGACACATCCATGCAGTGATGAATGCTATTCATTACTAAAGGATGGAACGGGAAATGAAGCAAAATGAGTGCTTTGGGAAGCGATCCGTGACTGGGGCATATACATAGTCTGATGAAGCATCTGAGATATGTGTTTATCCACTCCCATGTTTCCTTGAAGCTATATCTCACAGTAGCTCACATTTTGCTGTATGCACCTCCCTTAAAAAATCTGTCCTCAATTTTCTTTTATATACAATCAGGTCCATAAATATTGGGACATCGACACAATTCTAATCTTTTTGGCTCTATACACCACCACAATGGATTTGAAATGAAACGAACAAGATGTGCTTTAACTGCAGACTTTCAGCTTTAATTTGAGGGTATTTACATCCAAATCAGGTGAACGGTGTAGGAATTACACAACAGTTTGTATATGTGCCTCCCACTTTTTAAGGGACCAAAAATAATGGGACAATTGGCTGCTCAGCTGTTCCATGGCCAGGAGTGTGTTATTCCCTCATTATCCCATTTACAAGGAGCAGATAAAAGGTCCAGAGTTCATTTCAAGTGTGCTATTTGCATTTGGAATCTATTGATGTCAATTCTCAATATGAGATCCAAAGAGCTGTCACTATCAGTGAAGCAAGCCATCATTAGGCTGAAAAAACAAAACAAACCCATCAGAGAGATAGCAAAAACATTAGGTGTGGCTAAATCAACTGTTTGGAACATTCTTAAAAAGAAAGAACGCACCGGTGAGCTCAGCAACACCAAAAGACCCGGAAGACAACGGAAAACAACTGTGGTGGATGACCGAAGAATTCTTTCCCTGGTGAAGAAAACACCCTTCACAACAGTTGGCCAGATCAAGAACACTCTCCAGGAGGTAGGTGTATGTGTGTCAAAGTCAACAATCAAGAGAAGACTTCACCAGAGTGAATACAGAGGGTTCACCGCAAGATGTAAACCATTGGTGAGCCTCAAAAACAGGAAGGCCAGATTAGAGTTTGCCAAACAACATCTAAAAAAGCCTTCACAGTTCTGGAACAACATCCTATGGACAGATGAGACCAAGATCAACTTGTACCAGAGTGATGGGAAGAGAAGAGTATGGAGAAGGAAAGGAACTGCTCATGATCCAAAGCATACCACCTCATCAGTGAAGCATGGTGGTGGTAGTGTCATGGCATGGGCATGTATGGCTGCCAATGGAACTGGTTCTCTTGTATTTATTGATGATGTGACTGCTGACAAAAGCAGCAGGATGAATTCTGAAGTGTTTCGGGCAATATTATCTGCTCATATTCAGCCAAATGCTTCAGAACTCATTGGACGGCGCTTCACAGTGCAGATGGACAATGACCCAAAGCATACTGCGAAAGCAACCAAAGAGTTTTTTAAGGGAAAGAAGTGGAATGTTATGCAATGGCCAAGTCAATCACCTGACCTGAATCCGATTGAGCATGCATTTCACTTGCTGAAGACAAAATTGAAGGGAATGCCCCAAGAACAAGCAGGAACTGAAGACAGTTGCAGTAGAGGCCTGGCAGAGCATCACCAGGGATGAAACCCAGCGTCTGGTGATGTCTATGCGTTCCAGACTTCAGGCTGTAATTGACTGCAAAGGATTTGCAACCAAGTATTAAAAAGTGAAAGTTTGATTTATGATTGTTAATCTGTCCCATTACTTTTGGTCCCTTAAAAAGTGGGAGGCACATATACAAACTGTTGTAATTCCTACACCGTTCACCTGATTTGGATGTAAATACCCTCAAATTAAAGCTGAAAGTCGGCAGTTAAAGCACATCTTGTTCGTTTCATTTCAAATCCATTATTATGGTGTATAGAGCCAAAAAGATTAGAATTGTGTCGATATCCCAATATTTATGGACCTGACTGTATGTGTCTGTCTCTTTCTCTTATATTCATACACGCTAATGCCAACACTGCATGATGTTTTTTTGATATGGCCCTTGATGAATTTCTTGAGACAATCTGTCTCAAAGAGCAAGCTCTGTAATTCACCCTCCATCAACCACCCTTAATGCAAGCAATGCCTTCCTCCTCTTCATGGCACTCTGATTCTACATAGAGATTTGCGATGACAACTTGACATTTCATATTAATTTTCATGAATGAATAATTGTGAGTTCATATATGTGTGTAAAAAGCATGTAGCACATTTTATTTTTCTCTGTCTATAAATACCTACAGTGGTGTTTGTGAAGCATGTGGGTAGAATATTGCATCACTCTCAGTGGGGCTCTATAGTTTCATCTAATAGCTGTTTAATTAGTTTGATATCTCTGATAAGGTGAACAAGTCTTAAGGTCTTTCCATGCTAATAGAATTGCCTGAATTCTTAAGTTCTCTCCAAGTCATTTCAATCCATTCAAAATTGCACTAAAACTTATCTGTAGAGGGTTTGAGAGAAATGGTGTCACAGTGCAAGCCATTGATAATTGCACAAATGCATTACCTTACCTTGATAATTGACTAGGTAATAAGATAATATTCTCATGTCAACATAATTGTCATGACATTACATCAGTGATATTATTGTGAACGTTGTAAAGTATGAGGGACATTTTAAACTTATCCAGGATGGCAGTATGACATTTCATACTCACACACTCAAACATCATTTGACTAACTCTTTAGATGCAAGGCTATCTCATTTGTTACTACACAAACAATGCCAGGCAGGTGTGAAGAAACAAACGAGTCATAGCCATGCAAGCAGCTTTGTAAGGCTGTTTTTATGCACTATGGTGTTTTAAAGGGGTGATAGAATGCTTATATAGGGTATTTCACACTGTTCCTTAAGGTCTCCTAATAGGCAGTCCCTCCAGGATTTCGCTGCCTTTTTTTGAGATTGTTGCAGCCCAAAATGCCTGATTTTGCGGGAGCTTTTGTAAAAAATTGCAATATAAGTTGCGATGTCTTTTGTATGTTTGTTGCAATGAAGTTGCGGGAGACAGTGAAAGTTGCAAAAAAGTTGCGATTTTTTTTTTTTTGTATAGTTCTTTCAAAATAAAAAGGAAACTTGTTTTGGGGAGAATAAAATTACTCTGGGCTGAGTTTTCCTAGTAATCTTTCCAAAAAGGCTCAGGATGCTGTAAATGTTGGTATAATATGAAAATGGCTGGTGGATTTAAGACAAAAAATAATAATTTATTGAATTAATCAAATTTGAACATATCTGTCAGTGGCTTGTTGATCTTTACATTGTTAGTTATTTTCCTATCTGGCCTGGGCTGGGACACACATCCATACGGTTTGATAAAGTACTGACTTTAACTTATCATTGCACTTACAATAACGAGCGTAGCTGTCCTCAATTTAGGTCATCATGTCGTCTCATCTCCTTTTTCTCCTGCATCCACCATGTGTGTGTTGTTTGTGTGTGTGTGTGTCTGTGTGTGTGCAAGCGTCAGTCGCGGGGGGTACGGAGCAGTAGCCCCACCCGCTGCAGAGAGCCGACAGCCAGGATGGAAACAGCAGCAACTTCAGCGACTTTTAAATCGTTAAAGTCTACATTGATGTTAAAATGTATCGGATAGTCTGAAATGTTTTGCACGGTCTTACGCTGTACGTTTTGTTGGTAAATGAGTCACACACACGTCTCGTCTTCATATCAAAAACAAGGAAATGATCAACCTGCTCTCACTCCCGATTGGTCATTGGCTCTCAGAGTGCATGTGGAACTGCTGTGATTCGTTGAAGTCGTGGGAAACTTCAGGTTATTGGTCAAATGTGCAGAAAAGTTGCGGTGATTGGTCAAAATTGCGAGTCGCACCAAATTCGCGGTGATTGGTTGAATTTGTGTGCATTGGCGCAATCGTGACATCGCGAAATCCTGGAGGGACTGAATAGGGTATGTAACATTCATTGGGCTGAAAATTCTATGGGCCCTTAACTACCCTGTGAACAGTGTTGGGGAGCAACGGAATACACGTACCGGCGTTACGTATCCAGAATACAAATTATGAGTAACTGTATTCCGTTAATTTTAATAGTTGGTATGTAGAATACAGTTACATTAAAATCAATGGATTACATGACGATACTTCTCTGTTTCATGAGTTTATTCACTCTCGCAACTCTCGCAACGCATTCTGGGAAATGCATTTATGCAAATATAACTATGCAGTGCAACCTCTGCTTGCCATCAACCAACCTCCTTTCAGCGTCCAAATTACTCCACCTCCAACCTGAAGAAGCATCTTAAAGTACGTTTTTTTTATTAGCCAAGGGTAGTCGTCTGCTGCAGTTTAACTGGTCACCTTTATAGTTGACGTGCGACTTTACATTCTCCTGCGTGCTGATTTACTAGCTCCAGAGCCGTTGAAAGACTGACTAGGCCCGTTTGACATGTTATCTAACGTTAGCTAAAATTAGCTCGTGGTAGCATAGACTGCGGTTACATTTTTGTAGTATGCAGTTCGGGACTACAAATACAAAAATCTATCTGCTTGTTTAGGTACACATTCAGCCAGTTGGAACAGAAGAACACACCAGAATAGGCCTGTTTAGTAAGCTGTGATGGCCGCATTCCTACACTTATAAAATGCAATTCAATGTGGAAGTAATCCAAATATTCAGAATACGTTACTCAGATTCAGTAATATAACGGAATATGTTACAAATTACATTTATGGGCATGTATTCTGTATTCTGTAACGGAATACGTTTTGAAAGTATCCTTCCCAACACTGCCTGTGAATATGGCTCTATTTGGAACAAGAGCTTTTCTTCCAAATATGGTATGCTCATGAATATTTAGATGAGCTGCGCGCTGATTGGTTGAGCGAACCACATACACATACATTGGAGACGAGACAGCAGGTCTCATATTTCAGACACTGCAACGTTATATATTGTTTGTCTGCTATTTCGTTATTAAATTCATTTCTGAGACTTTTTTATGCGAGAAATCAACTATATAAAGCTCAAATATGGGCCGTTTTGCGAAAATTGATAGCTAATTGCAAATTTGGTAAGACGTGTCGGACTTCAGGAGCTCCACACAGTCTGACGAGAAAGCAGCAGCCTGCTGGGCTCCATACCCAGGGCAAAGTCACCGTTTCTGGGTTACTGCACTACCGGGGCTCCGCAGAGCTGACTGGCTGCCAGCTGCCGGCATAACTATTGTATATTTACAGTTTGAATTTCAATTTAAGGCATTTTTGTGAATTTGAGGGGTCTCGTTAGGAGGAGCTGCTAGCTAGGCTATGTGTCCCATTCATTCCTATGGGAAAAGATCGCTGCCACACTTTCAGCATAACTATAGTATATTTACACTTTGAATTTCGTCATGGCATGTATATCACATCTACCCTAAGGTCTTACAAAGCTTAGCTAACACTTTTGTCCGATTTCAATTTAATGCATTTTTGTGAATTTCAGAAGTTTGGTGATATTTTGAGCCTTTTTAGTGGTATAAATAGCAATTTGTTTTTACTTTCCCTGTGCCCTGAATACTAGCGTTGTAAGCTAACCAGCGGTCCGCGCTAGCTTCGTTCAAGCTACAAACACAATCAATTAGCATGAAAACATGTCACAGAGAACGACAGAATGGGTACACAGCCGTTATTAACCCCTAGGTTCGTTTTGTGCCGGAATTGTCCTTTAACTTAGAGAGTGTTAGCTGGGTGAAGCAGTTAGCCCCTTATTTCCAGTGTAGGTGCTAAGTACTGCTACGCTAAATACTGTAGCAGCAAGTTGACAATTGGCACAAGAAAAAATTATTTGATGGTTGTTTATGCTGCTACTCCTAGGTCAGGCTCAACATCAAAGTTGAGTTTACTATAGCCTACCCAAAGACAAAACAAGATTGCTAACAATTAATCAAAGTTCCAAACTAAACAGCACAAACAACAGAGAAAACCGAAAGGCACCTCTCTTTGTGTCTATTCAGAAAAGGCGATGATGAAGGCAGGTTAGGCCTTTATGCCCAACACAGGACTTTACCAGTGTGTTGCAACAGTTATGAAGTAGCTCAGTATACTTTTACACAGTGATGTGTTTCTCTCACAATGTCTAAAAGGCTTCAGCTTTGGTCCAGAAAATATGATTTGAATCAAAGACAAATCAACCAGACTGATTATGCCCATTTTCCAGCCAAGCTGATATCAGGAAACTATATCACCCAGGATCCATTACATTACAGTACAGTAGGCTACAAGGCTGCTCTCCATCTTTGCACAAGACAAACTCACGTGTTTGTAATGCTGTATGCATCACTGAACAGTATAATGGAGACTTAAGGGATACTATCTGTGAATGAGATCATGAATTACCCTCAAATTCACAAATAAATGAGAAGATTATTGGGATACAGTTGACTGAGACATGGCATGCCACTGCATTTGTTGTTATGTAGATGCTATGAATTGTCTTACATAATGTGCATTATGGATCTAACACTATCCTTCTTTTTTCTGCATAGGTGTGAGTGTGAATTTGACTAAAGGGCATGATGTGGTATGATCACAGGAACTCAAATCAGGTATTTCTTTCTCAGATTTAAATATGTTGGTACTTTTCATAACTTGTAAAATATTCAATTTGTGTTTCTGTTACATTTATGTGTGTATGTGTGCATTAGTGGACTTAAAATGGGACATCCCAGAGACATACTGAATCAGACAGGATGGACCATGGAGGTTTTTAAAGCATTGCTTTTCTATGTTTTATTGATGTCCCTAAGTTGATTTGCCCTGACATTTGCTGATGCTCTCTGTCTCAAGCAAATCTCTTGCCATCATAAAACAGCGTGTACAGGGTCCACTTGGTAAATATTTAAGGGGTGTCCTGTCAGTGTTGACCAGCATTCGAGGCCCAGGTTGTGTTGGCTTTAGAGTAAGAATTTTACTGTTATTAGGGATTACAAAGGTCTACCCTTGCCTTTTAAAGCTAGGACAAGAAGTAGACTCCAAAACAAACAGCAGACATTTGAGCCATTGTGACTCAAGCACACAGCCTGGCACCAAAAATTCTGAAAGTGTGTAAGTTCTGCATAGAGCTGCAGCCTGTGTCTGTGATGTGACACACCAGAAATCAATTGATTTGGGGTTATTTTGCTCTGTAACATCAGCTCAGTAAAGCATACATCTCTCGTGTGTGCTGAGATTGATATAATTGTTGATAGAATAATTATAAAGATGGCTTTTCACACCAGGTTATAAAGAGTTTTAGCTGATATTTGTGTCATGTAAAATCTTTGTAGTACTGTTAATTAATGCAGGTGTTCTAATTTTCTCCCAGAAAAAAATCTTTTCATAGCTGCCAGATGCACTCATATTTTTTGCAGATGCGAATTAGGACTCATATGTTTATGTTAATTTCTCTCTCTCTCTGTGCGTCTCTGTTTAACTGTCTAATCACTTTCTTTCACTTTTTTACCATTTCTTGTAAATAGGGAAATTGTGGTGCTGACCTTAGCTTTATGTGTGTTACACACACACACACACACACACACACACACAGAGAAAGATGATGCAATATATGTACTGAGTGACAGGTTCAGAGTTTGTATGTGAAGGTGAAGAACAAGGAGGAGGGAGAAGAGAGTTGGGATAAATAGCGAGGCTGTGGTGCAGGAAGTAGAGCATGTACCACAGCATAGGGGGTATACGCTGAGCAAGTGGTTGGAGCGTGAGGGGAGATGATGGGGTTCAGATGGTTATACTCATAGATAGCATGTTCAGTCAAGCGCAGACATCAGGCTCACATGGTACTAAGATGGGGATCAGGATCAGAGATTGGACATACAAATCAACCTTATATGTGTAACGAGTGAAATCACAGCTGAGTTTGCATTAGTGGCATTGGCTCAATGTTCTTAACTGAATGACTATTGTATGCCTGCACTATATTATAGAGGAGTCAATGAAGGTTTGTTTTGGGGTTATAACCAAATCAGAGACTCATCGCATTAATCATATTTGTCATAGTTGTCTTTCAAGACAGTCCCTGCGTCTTCATGGTGTTTCTTTCAGAATAGAGGAGTGAGAGAAAAGCAGGCCTTTGAGGCAATCCAATTCAGTGCTCTTCTATAGCTTTACTGTAACACTAATACTGTATAATCTCCCTCCTCACTTGAGCCCTGAATGCATCTCCCTGACAAAACAGTATTCAGTTTCCTCTGGCTTGCATCCCTTAATGGGATGTTAAAATCTGCAGAATGTTTATGACTGTTTTTACACTCATCTCCAATTTCATTAGGATGTTTCCACTAGGCAGAACACAAACTGCAATTGAGGGAGGCTGTCCTGTCTGACAACTTGGCCTTTTTTCTTGTGTGTTTGTGTGTTATGGCATCCTGTAAGATGTGCTATATTGACCTGAGGTGCACCTGGAATTGGATTTTAAAGGGTTCAGGAAACATACAACACAAGTGTTGTGTGGGTGCAGAGCACACAGCAGGATGAAATAGATGGAAAAATGCCAGTGTTTGCTGTTTTGCAATGAGGATCGCCTAGACATTCCTGTGTATTCTGAAAATATCTGTGCTTAGAGTATTAGGTTTATGATGTTGTGAAGCTATGACGGCATGTGGAAGGGAATTGAGAATCTATGAATGTTGAAAGTGGCCAGTAACGCTTTGTACTGTACATAGAAAAAAAAAAACTTTCGTTGTCAGTCATCATGTATTGATCTTTCCTTTAAATTTTCTCATGAATGGTTTGTGAGTTTTTATATGAACTGAAATCCATAGTTTCTTCTTTAAGAGTCGTCGTATCCATCTGTGCGGTGGAGTATGTTAAAGCAGGTGTATTTACTGAGCTCGATACTCTGCTGTTAGGATGTGTTCAGTGTGCAAATTCTTTTGAGTCATCGTGACTGTCTGAGGTCACCCGTAACAATAAAAGCTGTCAGACAGGGTTGGAATGACAGGAAAATGAAAGGGATTAAATGTGCCTTTAAACAAAACAAACATTTGGTAAAACTCACCATTCTCTCGTGGCCTTGCCAATATAGATTTCCTCAATGCTTTATTTTTCTTTTGCAAAGAAGCATAATAAGCATAATACGCACCTAATCATCACTGCTAGAGCTTGAACCATTGAAACGAATGAAATGGAACACAAAGAAGAGTACAACCACCATCATACCCACGCACACAATATTTGAACACAGTTGCATTCACAGGTGTTTTAAATGA
Organism: Sander lucioperca; assembly: GCF_008315115.2. NCBI lineage: Eukaryota > Metazoa > Chordata > Actinopteri > Perciformes > Percidae > Sander > Sander lucioperca. The sequence goes on from NC_050187.1 coordinate 21,951,101, forward strand.
AAGAAAATATATTTTCAAGTAATGCTGAAGAGAATGTAGCGTGCTTTTACGTGTCTACTCGTCAATAAGCCGGTGTGTCTGTGGTGAAAGGGTATATTCAGGAGACACCGTATCTGACGAGTAATAAAATGGAGTCTCCGCTTCTGAGCCCAAAGCTATGATTAGGGCCAAATTCTAATTCACTTCATTTTCTGTTCACCTGACAGCTGTCTGTCTCCGGCCCTGTTCTGCCTCCAGTGTATTCTAGATATTACGGCTATGGAGTTCTTAAAGAACCAGCCCACTCCACCACCTTCAAATCCAATCTCTGTCACGTCACCTCTGTCTGATCGCCTTTGTGAAAGGTGTTTATAAATGTCTGATCATCACACACACACACACACACACAAACCACACACACACACACACACACACACACACACACACACACACACACACACACACACACACACACACACACACATACTCAGGAAACACGAAAGAAGTGAGCACAGAAATGAAGTTGCAGCTGCCACTCTGGGTGTTCGCAGGTGGAAATGATGGCTGATTTTATAGATGGTGTGTGCCTGTGAGAGGCACAGCTATTACTCTGGTGGAAATAAAATGGCCTGAATAAAGTCTATAAGGAGAACAATGTAAACTAAGCACATTTGGCTGAATCTGTTCATTTAGAGTTTTCTTTTGATTTGTCAGGGCCTGTTTGACAAGACAGCCTTTTTGTCTAATATATGAACACTAACAGGAAGGCAGATTTAGCTGTCTGCTTACTGGGCACACAGGTCAAGGGCAATTTCAGTGAAGGGGAGCTTTATAGCTTTTGTTCTTCCTCCCCTCCTCTCTGTATCTGCTGTTACTTTATTTTAGCCTTATCTCAGTTTTATCTCCTGATAGCATCTCAGCCTTTATCTCCTGCATCTTATCTGTAGTGCCAGACACAAGGAAACACAGTGCAAAAGAGAGCAAGATAAAGGGTGAACAGGACTCACAGAATAAGGGAGAGGGGGAGAGATGGGGAATAAATGGTGTAAAAGTGAGAAAAAGAAAGATTCAAAAGTTGTCTTTAGGTGCCGTAAAGCTCTGTACTGTTTTTGTGAAATGTTTAGTCACCCTATCCACTGCAGAACAGCATGAAACTGTATATTGTAAAATTGTAATTTTATTAATTAAAATCATTTTATTTAACAATGGAAAAAAAAAAGGTAATTTTACAATCATTAATTTATTGAAGAACTTATTTAATGTAATTTTTTTTACATTAGTGCCAAAAAAAATATATATTTTTTTGTGCTAAGGTTTCTGGCCATGCCTTTATCTTCTACATTCAGTTGGATATAATACAATACATCTTCACAGTCTTGTTTTGGGGTATGTAAAAAAAAATAGAATCCTGGCAGTCAGGGACATCATTAGGCCTATTTTAGTGGGGCTGAAGCTGCGTCGAGGAGTAAACCTCTATGGGCGCCCGCTCTACCAGGTGAGCTAACCAGGCGTCTATTAATGACTTATACTTGCTTAACTTTAGCTAAATTTACTTGAGGTAAAGATAAAGGGACACTTATTTTCACTATAGTTCCATCCATAATTAACACTGTTTTATAGATTTATTCATAGACTTTCTGTAATAAAACATCTAAAAGCAAAAATCCTAATCAAAATCTAATCAAATGGGGGTCCGGGGTCTAGTTTCTGTCAGTTTAGGAGTCTTTGAAGTCAAGAACCACTCGTCTACAGGGCTAAAAAAGTGTGGGGTGTTTTGTTTTCTTCTAACAGGCCTTTGTTGGCAGGTCTAGGCACTAAGGCATAGCCTAAACTAAATTATTTCATGATATTTAATATATATGCTATATTCTGACCAACTTAACTTTCTGCATTAATTTGCTGTAATAAATTGAACAAGTATGTAGATGTTGTAGGCTAGGCTATCCACGAGCATACATACATACGTACATATAGTAATCATTGAAACTTTTATTCCTCCGCCATCAGGTTATTAAATTCAGAAAGTAGTTACTTTGAATAGGATCCTTATCAACAGCTTACATGATAAAGTATTCAACAATGGCTATTTATTATGGTATTCTTTCTATAGTACTGTTATTTGTTATGGTACACTGACCTCAGTTTTACTGATTTGTGCTGGACATGATATTTTGGATGTTGATCTGACACTGATTTAACCACTCTACCGTGCAGTAACAGTAATCAGTGTAATTAAATAATCTTATTTTGACCTGCAACTTATCTAATAGAGAGAGAAAATAGGTATGGTATTACTTTATTACACATTTACATGAGCAGATGGATAGCATTTAAGTCATAGCCTACAGAGGAACTCAGCAGGAGCACAGTCTGGCCTAAGTAAGTTCCCCCCTATGCAGCTTTGATGTATCTAAAAGCTAACATTAGAGTAACGTTTGTAAGTAAGATTTTGCAAGGGAAAGTTTTGCATATCCTGGGGGCTAAGCCCTCCTCCCCCCGTCTTTCAATCCTAGTGACGTCCCTGCTGGTAGTGCACATACAAAGCCCTCATTTTGGAACTTAATTGATGCTAGTTTGCACAAACGGTCAAGTTTTGATGGATAATAAGCACTTGATTCAATTCCATCTACTTTTAAAGTTGAAAGTCTCTGCTAACCAGTTATAGAAGTCAACTGCTCTTCTAGCTGCTAATGGACTCTCTAGAGGTTTGTTTGCCCCTGGTCATAAAAGTAATAACCTGTGGTAGCTGTCAAAGCTCTCTCCCCAAGGTTGTCAAGGTGCACTCTGAAGAGAAGAAGGAAAGGCAGGAAGGGGGTAAAAAAACAGTAAGAAGGAACATTTTCATTACAGCCTTCGGTGTTGGTTTGTATAGCCACTGGGATTCCTAGTAACAGCTCTGGTGTTAGTACTCTGGTCCCCATGTGTTCCAATATTCAAACCCCTTTAGCTTCTATGCCTATGTGAGTAGCCCAAAGAAATCATGTCTCATGAGTACATGTATCTGCTCTCACACAGCTCTAGGGCAACTGAAAGAAAGAATTACATCAACAAGTATTAAAGAAATAACCATGTAATTATTTTCATTTCAGTTGCAACCAGTTGACGAATTACCAGTAGACATTATTCTGTTACCAAGGAATCACATGAGTACTTGTAAAAAAAGCTCAGATAAACCCACTGTAAGTTACCTTTCCAGTTAGCAACAGGCTGGTGAACATAGTGGAGCATTTAGCAGCTAAAGAGCCAGATATATCCTCAAAAAAGAGCTAAAAGAAGAGGAAATATTATATTTGCCATGTGACCAGAAACACAACTCCAAATGAATGTTAAAGGATAATTCCGGCCAATTTTTACGTTAATCTTGATCGTTATAGCTACGCGAGTACTTCCGATAGAAAACCCCCCGACCCGAATCGGTGCAGGCAACACGGAGTAGCTGCAGGTACGTACTACAAGCGTCCCCTGAGCTAAAACGGCAGTTGTCGGGGCTAATTTTAGAGTGCCTTTGTGCCTCTTAACAGACACATAATGCAATTAATATGTCTGTGCCACATGAACAGGGCCCTTACGTGTCAACAAGATGTGTTTTCAACTCAGACATGTTTAAATTCACCTACCCTGGTCCCTGTCTCGATCCTGTCAGTAGCTAGCTTGCCCTGATAGCCGTTAGCCATTAGCTGCTAGCTGCCGTCCGGTGAGTGTGTTCAGACAGGCTTCTGTGATAATCATCCCAATAACAATCCACGGAGCGGCGGTGGTGTGGCTATGTCCTCCAGAGGACAGGTCATTTCACGTCTTGAAGTTTATTCCCCCCTCAAAAAAACAGTAGTGCGGTAGTAGCTGCTACCTTCCCTCCAGTGAGTGTATTCAGCCAGGCTTCTGGGATAACCATCCCAATAACAATCCACAGAGCGGCGGTGGTGTGACTATGCTTCAGTAACGCTATTACTGTGCAAGCCACAGACATCATTTATCCCGTTTCCATGTAGTTACATAGTCACTGATATGGTCATAACCACTACAGTGCTCAATTACCTATTTTTGAGGGGGAAATGATCTAAACTTTTCGCTGCGAAGGCATGATCTGTCCTATGCAGGACATCCACCAGGGGATTTTTGTCAGCTGCGGGAGTGGGATGAAGGCTGCTTGCCTGGCTAAGGGAACTAGCTACCACACAGATCGACACTGACAAGCCTCCTACCTACCAACACCAGATCGCAACACCAGTGATGATTTTTTACAAAAGCCTGGCTGAACACATTTATCACAGACGGCAGATAGCAGGTAACAGCTAGCAGCTAGCAGCTAACAGGCCAAGCTACCCACCGGCAGGATCAAGACAGGGTAGGTGAATTTAAACAATTTAGCTCAGGGGACGCTTGTAGTACGTAGCTGCAGCTACTCTGTGTTGCCTGCACTTATTCAGGTCGGGGGTTTTTCTATCAAAAGTACTCGCGTAGCTATAGCGATCAAGATTAACGTAAAAATTGGCCGTAATTCTCCTTTAATGTTGCACTGTAACTGCTGGATGTGTACATTTTTGCCAACAATTTGGCCATATTAACTTAAAGGGTGACATTATGTCAATGTTGTCTTCACAGCTTGTTTCCGCTGCCCCAAAGTGGTCCAAAAAAACTTAAGAGATTTATGCAAGGCTAAGCAAACTGCTGCATGTGACTAGTAGCTTTGCTCATGTTGTTTTTGTTTGATTTGCGATGTTAGATGATAGACCTGATGTACCTTTGCATCACTATTGATACTGTACAGTTGCACCGCTCAAAGATTTACAACACTGAAAGCCTTCTCACACCAAGGGTCTCTTTGACTTCTTTCTCTTACACACACACACACACACACACACACACACACACACACACACACACACACACACACACTCTGTCTTGTTGTCTTTTTCTGACCTCCCTCTCGCTCTCTCCCTCTTGCTTGCCCGCTGTCTCAGTTGCTCTGACCTCTCAATGTCACACAAGCTGTCAGTGCCAAACTATGAATGTCCCTTGACACTTATTCGACTCTGACTCCCTTAAGCATTTCCATTTGCACAGAGCCAATTTCAATTTTTATAGTGGGTCAGGTGGGGGCTGCTAGTGTAAAGCCTGCAGTCAGAATGAGCCAAAGTTGAACACAGAGAAGCAAGCATCGTGAGCAGAACAGTGTGTTTTTGTGTGAATGCCCGTGTGCGTCTTTGTTTCCTTAAAAAGGGTGGCTCACTCAACCATGGAGGCTATCTAAACCCACCTTTTGGCAATTCCACCATCTAAAGTAACTACCCACCATCCTTTTAAATAGCTTGACAGGTTCGCATATTAACTTGTCAAGTGCATTACCTGGCATTTTTAATTTTCTTAGAGAAATCAGCCTAATTCATAACAATAATCTGTTAGAAAAATAATTGGCATGCTAATGAAGACTCAAGGCAGAATGCTTACCGTTGGGAGTGCATTTAGCTTTTGTGCTACAGAGCAGGCTCTCTTTCAGCACCATGGACAGCATCAAATACTTAACTTTGTGTGACTTCTGCCCACCTTGTGTAACCATGGGTAGCTAATGACCACACACACACACACACACACACACACACACAATCTCACCATTCAAGTGTGCAGAAGTATTTAATTGTTGTGGAAATATTTTCTGTCTAAAAAGTGGTGCGCATGCCTTCTCAGTAAATGCAGGGGTGGTGATCTTTTGGGGAATGCATTATGAAGTCCAGTTCACATGCTTCCAGAAAATGTACTGGGAGAGGAAGAGAGAGAATGTGTCATTGCACCGTGCTGTGCTCAGAAAGCAAGTCATCCCTATCATACCCTAGATTTTCTTCACATATGGTGTCACACATCAGGACATCTAGAAGCTGTCCTCTCATTTTATAATCTGGGGTAGTTGGCGCAGTACAGACGATACAAAGAGAAAAGACATTTTTGTATTTTTTTGTTAATCTTTTATTACCAACATCAACCTTTTAAATTCAGAGAATAACCAGTACACAGCTCATTTCAAATTGCTGTTCAACTGCAGGGCTAAGATTTGAGCCTATGAGCTGTTTTGCATCTTTAGATCTGCATGTGTCTGTGTATGTAGGTGCACTTCTATGCGCGTGTACACACTCCCGTAGGATTGCCTCCAGGGAGCTCACAGGCAGAGGATTTTGGGACTGAACAGCTGAGTGGATCGACACAGTCCAGGGAAATGACGCTTCAACAAGAAGAATTGTTCAATTTGTCCTGAGTGAAAAACTATATTCAAGATGAAGCTTGCCTTTTTGTAGTGCCAGTATCTTCTTGCTCTTGATTTCTCTCTCTCGTTAAGGCTTGTATTATCAGCATCACTGCTTTAATGAATTTGTTGACAATATGCTTTAAGAGCTCACCTTAAAGAGGCAAAGCAATATTAAGAAATTATTATAGAAAGAAGGCATCCAGGGAAATGTTTATTTTCTGCTCATCCAAGTATGACAATGCTCTCCTTGAAACAAACCTCCTGAATGATTTATTGTGCCATTGATTCAAAAAGCCCACACCACCAGTTGACTCATTCTCAAAAAGGGTGAAAGCCTTGGTTCACTTGCACTTCCTTTCCAGAATGTTGATGGTTGTTTGAATCTCACATTTGGTGGAATAAATTGATATTGCTACATAATGCTATGGATGGTGTGCCATAAATTACCCTAACAGTCTGAAAACATCAGTCCCTCTTTGAAAACGAGTCATATTCAAACATTTTAATAACCCCAAAAACAATGTAATGGCTCAGCAAAATTCAATGGGTAAACAATGCATTTTCCACCCAAAAACCAAATAACGAATGAACACTTCATCCCCCAAATGTGAGACAAGAAGGCATTCATCGAGAATAAGTAAACCATTGCTGTATGTCACTGCAGGAAGTCTACATCTGCGAGGCAAATCAGTTTGTTGAGCTTCAAAGAAATGACTGAAGGTGCAGTATTAATGCGACATCACTAATAGAAATTATTTTCCCTGAAGAAGACTTGCCTGCTTAGTGATTGAACTCTCAACTGAATACAAATAAGCAGTGTGCAGCATTTATAAAGGGAACCTCAGGCTTCCCTAGTTGTACAGGAAAAAGGCACAAAAATTGACTTTGAGCATTCTCAGCAGAATACATGGTACCTCAAAGTCAACCTAAGTGTATTTTGTGACTGCATAATTAGTTTTACAGAAAGAAAGATTGGACATTATAGTTGAATTATGTATTACTCGTCCGCCACTTAAAAGGATCCTTTCTAATATAAAAAAAAAAAAAAAAAAAAAAAAAACCAAACCTGTTTCCATCCTCCTTATATAAACATTATTAGGATGGGCACACACTCTGCAGATATTTGAAGAATGATATTATTAATAATAGAATAATGAAGAGTGAAAGGCCTGTTCATTTCTAGTTATAAGACTTAATTAGACAAGTGCCTGCAGTTATTTTTACAAATGTTTCTCCATTATTCCTTTCTCATTTTCACTGATTAACTGACATGCTAGCACAGGCACGTACATTCCCACATACCGCTTTAATACACAGACACACATATGTATGATGTCTGTTTGGTGATTTCTCGCTAAGAAGACTTCATTGGGGTGCTGAGACAAGAGCCCAAAAGCAGCATTTCCCTTAATCACCCTCCTCTGTGGAGTGTCTTCACTTCTGCCTGAACCCATGGCCCCTTGTTTTCTCTGCAGCAACAGAGACAAGATGAGAGAGAGAATTAGTACTGTGGCAGGGGCTGATTATTAGAGAGCTTCTTCTCAAAGCCTTCCTCATACCAAAAACAAGCTAGGCCAAGTGAAGGTAGTGATGACTTAACCCGGATTAGCTCTTGATTCTCATCCAGGGCCTATGCATGCCAGTTAGAGGGCTATTTTTAGACACATTTTTGTTTGCATTTTTAGCGTGAATGATAAATGGACTAAATACGCAGTTATCTTGCCTTGTCTTGCATCCTAACAATGAGTATGTTTACATGCACACCAATATTCCACTATTATTCCAAATATGACAATATTCCGAATTTGATATAGGTCATATAAAAAGCATATTCCGGTTGAATATTCTGAATAAGGCCTTTTTCCGAATATAGTATTTTTCGATTAAGACGTGGGATATTCTTTATTCGGGTTTTAGAGGCATTTTTTGGACATGTACACAGCACATTCGGAATATGCCTCTCAATCTGGGTTTTTATCACAGTTTACGCCCAGTTTAGGCCTCTTGCCTGTTTACGGCTTATGGTCAGCTCTGTGCGTTGCTATGGTTGCTGTACACAAACCCACCAGCCAACAGTTTGCAAGGCTGCAGACCAATAAGAAGGAGAAACACAGCTATTTTTAAACATTATCAAAAATTTGGATATCAACAGGTTTTGGATATGTGAACACATCGCTACGCCGGCCTTTTCATGAAGCTGGTTGAAAGAATGAAAGAGGGATGCTGTGTACGCACAGTCAAACAAGTCTGCCACCCCTGGTAAAAATCTTATTTTGCATGGCTACATGTAAACAGGAATATTAGTGGAATATTCACTTTCATTAGCCATGTAAACAGCTTAGTCGGAATATCGTCTTTTTCGGAATAAGGGCAAAAACCGGAATATTATGTGTATGTTAACGTAGCCACTGTTTCTGATGTATCATTTCAAAATGTGCTGCATGTCTTTGACATTACAAATCACCAATCAAGAATGAAATGAAAAGCTACATTCTTTCAAAAAGGCTAGTTGCCTCTGCCCGTCTCAAACACAAACTGACATGATATGCTCTCTAACCTATGGTCCTGAATATACCGTACATAATAAAGAGATGGTGAAAATAATCTAAGCACATTCATTCAATGAATATTGTGAGAGAGTTTAAAAGTCCAAACGCTAGTAGGTGGACCTTTTGTGTTTAAAGTATTACAGTTCCCAAAGGTCAAGAATGAACATCCATTCCACTCTGAATTATACATGTCAGTAGCAATATTTAGAGCAGTGGTTCCCAACCTTTTTTGTTCAAGGTACACAGGCCTTAGATACCCTACTTGTCATGTTTTAAACTGGATTATGTAACACTGTTAAGTATATAAAAGTGGATATTGGTAAATATTGTCAAGGTTTTTAGTTTGTTCTCCTTTTTCTTTTTTAGCCACGCTTAATAGCGATGGTAATGACGATGGGTCGACTGGAATATCTCAACAACTATTAGATGGATTGCCGTGAAATTTTGTACAAAACATTCATGGTTCCCAGAGGATGAATCCTACCAACCCCCTGACCTGCTAAACATCAGCCTGTTGCCGCCTTGTGTTGCTCAGTTTGTTTTATTTTGGATCTTTTTGGGGACATTTTGCAGGTTAACCAGAACTCTAAAGTGCTGCTGTTGATTAAAATCTGCACCTGAACTTAGTTAGTTGAGCTACACCACAATCTGTCCGTATTTCCCTCTGCAACTGCAGAAGTAACCCTTGGTACAAGTACCCCTGGTTAGGAATCCCTATTTTATAGGATCACATTTATGTAGGGTCACATTTAAACTTGTGTCACATGCTAATCTGTTCAGCTGTTTTCATAACATCTATGATGGTTGCGATATTCCCTTTTGCATGAGTTTATTAAGACTCCCTCTGTGGGTGTGTGCGGTTGTTAAAAGTCTTAATAGATACTGGCAAGTTGTTCACATCTCACCAAATTACATTTGCCGTTTTAGAAAAGTAAATTTATATAGTCAGGAGAATTGTCTGAAATTTTACCGCCAACATGTCTTTTGTGAACAAGACCACATGCTGTCTCTTGTTGTTGATATTGAATGTTCCCTGCAACCTTTAGTTGGGACTTATTCAGCACAACATCTAATTAGAGTATATTGATGGGAGGCTTTGTTGTTGGTTAAGCTGGAGGGAAGAAAAGGCCAGTGATTGTTGCAAAGTGACGGGTGAATCATAGCTAGCTGCCTCCAGTGGTAATATTTCTCAGCTCCACTCCAATCGGTGCAGACTGACCAAACTAATGGATTTAACTCTGAACTATAATGACAAGTGATAGTAATAATATAAACTACATGTCCACCTTGGTGAGAGGGTGGCATTGCACTCACATAGCTGTAATAAGTTATGGATTAGTTTGAACTTCATGAGTGTGTTTGGTGACTTTTCTTTCCCTACTTTTTTTATCACATAGGAAAGACATCCTGTTGAATATCATGTAGCCTATCTATCTCAGGGGGTGTATACCTGTGTTGGTCAGGTGCATATCTAGCAGATAGGTGGGAGGAGTGGTAACGGAGCTTTTGCTGGGATCACCTTGTGTAATAAGATTACCTGCTTCGCACGTCAGAGAGAGAGAGAGAGAGAGAGAGAGAGAGAGAGAGAGAGAGAGAGAGAGAGAGAGAGAGAGAGAGAGAGAGAGAGAGAGAGAGAAGAGAGAGAGAGAGAGAGAGAGAGAGAGAGAGAGAGAGAGAGAGGAGAGAGAGAGAGAGAGAGAGAGAGAGAGAGAGAGAGAGAGAGAGAGAGAGAGAGAGAGAGAGAGAGAGAGAGAGAGAGAGAGAGAGAGAGAGAGAGAGAGAGAGAGAGAGAGAGAGAGAGAGAGAGAGAGAGAGAGAGAGACCCAGAATACACCCCCACCGGTGAAGTGTTACTGTCTCTTGCTGTGTCGGGTTAACACTGTGGCAGTAGCAGAGCGCTGATGTGCCCGTGAGAGGAGGCTGTAGTAGCTGCCCCTCCAGTCGCTATTTGGGACTCCTTTTCCCGTCCAAAAGGGATTTGTGTTACGTGCCTCTGGAGCCAAAACATGGTAAGACGTTTTCTGTTGTTTTGTGGACGACAGTTGTGTTTTCGGGCACATGCGTTACGGTACACACACGATTACTGTTGTCACTGCTTAATTGTCTTTTTGACCACGGAGGCTTGCATCGCCAATATGTTCACCGTATCATGTCGATTCCCCGCTGTGAAATGATTAGCTGATCCGTTGCAAGGCGCAGTCGGTCGCCTCTGCTCTGCTCTGGTCTGTGGACAGCTAATCTCTGGATGGTGAAGTTTTCAAACAGACTGAGCGCATCAGCGTTCACTTTGGATTATCTGGATGTTAGACTATCCCATCAATGTCTGTGGTTGGCTGTTCATGCAGTTATTGGTTTGACACACTATGCAGAGGCTAATGCTGGCTGTTTTATTTATTTATTAAATATATATATATATATATAAAAAAAAAAAATATATATATATATATTTATATAGCTGCATATAGCTGCATTTCTTATTAGTTGACTTTTGGATCTCGCTTCATATGCATATCAATAAGAGCATTTTATCGAGTACACGCCTGGCATGCAATAACTTCCCCTGCGAGTGTCGCGCTGCAGGAGGCAACGCGTGCCCCTCAAAACTTCATTCACTCATAGCGCACATTAACATAAATGTTATTTGGTCCTTAAGTATAGGCATACTCTACTCTTTTTAGATATTAGAAACCGGGTTTAAAGATTAAATTATTGCACAATATATTCACTTTAAAAGTAAAAGCCCATGTCCCCTGGTATTGGAGGTTATAGACATCACCAACCAGGGACGCTTGTAGAGGGGTCATGCACCCCCCTCCCCGCAGAGATTTTTGGCCGTAAAAGCCCGAATTTGGTGGCCTCTGGCACGTACCAATGACGCTATTTAATGGTTCATAGTTAATGGTGGCTTTTATATTACTAGAAACATTAATGCACTCATATTAAGCTACTGCAGGGAGTTCTACTGACAGACGGACAGGCTCGTGTCTCGTCACTCACATTGGTTTGAAGCCGGAGTGGTTATAAAATGTCCATGCATAGTGAATCGCAATTGTTCATCAAAAGAATTTTATTAGAATCAAAAATGAATGCAATCAAGTAGCGGCTAGACTTAAATGAGGCTGTTTGGCCGGCAGCCGTCGCTTGTAGAAAGCTCTGCTCATATCAGTCATGAAAACCTAAAATCCTTTATATTAACAAAAAATGTGCATGTGCACATGTCGAAACAATCTGACAATCACATAATTAGGCTATGAAAGCATGTATTATTTATGTTGTAAGGAAATATGAAAGTGAGAAATGAAAGTTAATTCTTTGAAAAATAAAAGTTTGGTGCTGTCATAGGGGGTGCTACCACCCCCTACTTCCAACGTCTATGTCACCAACTAACCTGAACAGAGTGATAGGTGAGTCCTGTGGGCAGTTCTGGTGGTGTTCGGGACCCCACAGGTGTCTGAGATAAATTTGAGGCATGCAGTCATTTATTTGCAAGTTAAAGATAGCAATAATAATAGTCACCTATAATAATAGGCCTTACTAAATGAAACAATAAAACTTCAGGCACATACAGCTTTGAAACCTGTGTTTTTAGGCTTAAGGTCACAGAGTTAACACTATACACGTACATAGCACATTTTCAACATGCCACACACAGCAGTAGGACCCTGATATGGCAAAAAATGTGATCCTATCGATATCTATATTTATCACAATATAAATTTCTGCTGGTACTTCCTGTTCGAAGTGCATACTGACTGAAGCCGAAAGAAACCAGAGGTTTAATTACACTTAAGACTATATAGTTTATTAACATATGAAATAAAAAAACATGCCTATATTCAGCGCAATGTTTTTGTTTTGTTTTCATTACACATTCACATTATGAGATACACCACTTGTCAACAGAGCAGTATTGCCCTCTACTGGCAAAAAAAAGAAATCGCGCTCTTTTCCTTATACAGAGTTATCTTACAATTACGTTTTCCTTTTTTGTGTCTGCAAAATCAACAAGTGCCAATTAAGTGAGTATTCAGTTTTGGCTACATTTCTTTTAATTTTGCAAAAGACGGCACGGTTACTAATGCTAGCGCTGTTAACAGGAGACAAACTAACGTTACTACTTTTAACTTGCAGGCTGTGTGTGTGGACTCAGGCCAGAATGAGTCCCCTTTTTTTATAATCTTGTGTGGTCGCTGGGACGGTGTCTGTTCAGGTGATGGTAAAGATTTGTTGCGTTTCCCGTCCTGGTTGGTACCAACCACTGACATATTTGCAGACCGGCTTAATCTGCTCCTCCTTGCTTTTGTGAAATCCAAACCATTTTCACACAACTGACGTTGTGTAACGATTTTTATCAACAATGTCTTCAGCTTGAGAGGATAACACAAGTTCCTGTTCATGTCCTCCATCACTTTTGTTGCCCTCGGCTCCAATTTCTCTAATTTCCAAATTCACCTTCTTCCCCATACCTAAACCTGAACCAACCCTTATCTCTAACCATAACTATGGATGGTTGCGTTACGCATTTTAACAGGAGGGAAACACTATTCGATGGGGCAATACACTTCGACACAACACCGGCAACAGACAAACACTCACAATAGGAAGTGGGTGGGCCCGGCAAGCCGAAAAGCCAGACTCTGGCAGTTGGGTAAATATGTCCAAAGCTTATCATCGTTATCGACCTGAATTTTATCGTTATCCCGTTTCGAGAATGTTTTATTGCTCACCCCTAAAACCCTGTAATCATGAACAAAGCAATCTCATTGTACCTGTGCTTTCTATGACAAGTCAAAATGTTTCCTGTGAGGAGGCATAACGCTTTTCTGTCAAACTACCACTATTGCTCATGACCAATGCTTTCCAAGTGTCTGTTTTAGCTAAATAACATTGTAGAACAAAAATCTTTAGTAAAGACTTGCAGCAGATGAGCTGATGCTTTTACATTTACAGTATAATCCACAGGTAGTTTAGATGAGGTAATTTAGATGCTTTAAAGGTTTCTTAATTAACAGGCAATGCTATGCCGATGGTGTGTAATTAGACATCTGCCCCTGCATGTTAGACAATCAACATCAATTGGCCTTTGTTCCATATTTTCACCTAGTGTGTGTGTGTACGTGCGTGCATGAATGCGAGCCGCTGTTCTTTTGTACAGCTTGGCATTTAGCACATAACTATTAAAAGCTTTTCTGTTGTTTTTAACTAATGATGTGGCAAGTTCTGAGGCACAACATCTGAGGAGGTAGCAGATGTTCTTAATTGAATTTACTATACTAGTAAAGAGCCTGTTGAAAATGTGCCTGTTTGGAACAGGCGATTGCTTGGCCTGTGGTATTGCTGCTTGTAGAATTCTTCAAAACCAAATTGTACCCCAAAATGACTTACAGAAGGACCTCAAACCACTTAATATGCACCTTCACTGTATAGCCTACTACTGACTTACAGTGTAGGCTAGGTCTACATCAGAGGAAGACATTGTAGCTTACTACTATATTTACCTGACAGAGAACAGGGCAAATTCAGAATGTAATCACAAAATATCACAATGACAATGTGGAGTAATCAGACATTAGCGTCATGGACTCATGGCAGTGTGCTACCCACCTGGCCTGTTATGAGAGCTAATCAGCACATATCTACGTTCATCAACCACCAGAACCGGACCGTTTGTGTGTGCAGAGAGAGAGAGAGAGAGAGAGAGAGAGAGAGAGAGAGACTTGTGTCGTATTTTAACACTTCAGCAGGGGTGTTCATTTCCATACAGGTTTAGTGACTTGACGGTAAGTATGGATTTAATTCGCAGGGGTATTTTGGCGACGGTAATGTTATTAGTGTTGTAAATTAGCAGTAGACTTAATTAACTCGACCCAGGGTGAGTCTGAAAACTGCTGCCCGGTTCAACTGTGAGAGTTTCTCGCATTGCACAGCGCTGTGAAGGAATAATCTCCGAGATTATGCTATGTTATGTTCTGCCAGCTCACAGCAACTTAATACAATAGCAGGAAAAGAGTCAAAGGCTGTAATCCCATGGGTGCTTCTTTTACCAATATATATTTAACGATATATTTTGCATTTCTAATCCAAACAATGTCAAACTTGGCACCGCACTTACTCGTGCCCGTAGCAAGACACCTGTCAAGTTTGAAATCCATCGGACTAACGGTTCGAGAGATATGCGCATACCACACAGACAGACAGACAGACAGACGGACGTTCCTTTATAGATAGATAATGAAATATATCTTCATGGTGATGTAAAAAGACATACAGTATATCATGTAGGACTGCAAGTAACGCTTATTTTCATTCTAGTGCACATCAAAATGCACATAGCAATGTCCTAAAGCCCAAGGTTATGTCCTCAAATTGCTTGTTGTTTAAAACCCACAGAAATTAAATTTATAATTACAAAAGTTGAAGAAAAACAGCAAATTCTCACAATTGAGAACCTGGAACTAAGGATGTTTGGCATTTTGCTTGAATTTTTTTTCCACTTTTTAAGTGACTTATGATGATTACTCAATTATCAAAATAGTTGCTGATTCATTTTCTGTTGGTGGACTAAGAGTGATAGAAAACTTTCTTCATATTGTCTTAGTCGCCCTGTTATAAAGATACAATAGACAGTATAAAAATATGGATGTCGTATCTGTGACATCTCTTAGGTTTGTGGAGGATTTAAAACTTGGAATTGGGTTTATACAGTAGTTGTTTTCAAGAAGCCCACCAAGATGTTCTTTAAACAGGGTGAAATTAGCATTAAGAACTTGAACTTAATTTGGGTTTTCCTGGAGCACGTGTTTCGTGGCCATCAGATGAGTTATATATTAAGGTATTTCTGCACTTCAGCTTTGGTGGTTGTTGCTTGATTGATATTAGGTCTTCAGGACTGGTAAAAGGTATACCATTTTTATTGTCATGATTGAAGACAGGACGCTCAAGGCGATCTTCTCTTTAAGTATTAATAGGGTGAACTAAAAAGGTTATAAAATACTCTGGTAACTGAAGTGAACCAGGGGGGATAAATTAGGCAGGGGTGAAATATCTTTAGAAGTAATGTAGTGTATTTTTCATACCAAAGGATGAAGAGAAAAGCCTTCAGGGTGTGGCTCACACAGGTGGAAGTCAAAAGGAGACTAACCATTTCACCGGGTAGTCGGCTTCCACTAGATGTAGCAGGTTATTTCAGATGGAGCAGCTTGTTAGAGAACTGGATATCTTTCCATGTTCTTCCACCTAAGCATTGTCTTTCAATATTGAAATACAATCCACAGTTACACAGCTCAAGGCACCTCATGCTTGCATGGCTTTGGGTGAGCAGTTTGCATTCATTTAGTCCTCACCTCTTTGTTACATGCGCTTACACCAGGCAGATGTGTATAAGTGTGTGAGATAAAATGGTAATTAACAAGGGCTGCAACAATCCCACGGCTGACTAATGATCTAATCTTGTCTGTTCTGTCAGCGCTTCACACAAAATGCATTCCGATGCTAAAACAAATAAGACTGCATTAATTGTGCAGCCCTTGAGCATTGAAGGCAGATTACACAATTTTGGGAGTTTAAAGAATGGTCTAAATTTAGGCTTTTTGGTATCGCTAAAAATGTGTAACATAAGCCACTGCCAGTTAAAGGTTGAGGTTAGCAATATTCTATGGTCATTATTAACAATTACCATTAGAGACTATACAGTAGATGTACATCTTTAACCCTTTAATCTTTAAAACTGCTTAGAACCCCCCCTTATCATATTACCAATGTATATCCTCTGAATGCCCTCAGCCTCTAGTTTGTGGTTATGAAGTTTCATAAGGCTTTGATTCTCCTAGAGGTCACAATAGGTCATTTTATACAGTGAGGTCAAGTTTCAAAAATGGTGTCACTACAATGAAATGGCTACTATGGGGCCTTACATCACAAATTATTACAATTGGGGTAATTTAATCTACAAGTGTCTTAGCTTTCTAGCCATACCCTCACCCTCACGGTCCCTCAGATCCACCTCAGCCGGTCTTCTCCATTCACAAGTCCAACCTCCGCAGTTTTGGGGACAGAGCCTTCTCCAGGGAAGCTCCCAGGCTCTAGAACTCCCTCCCCCAAGAGATCCGCACCTCTGAGTCCCTCACCATCTTCCAGTCCCGCCTCAAGACCCATCTCTTCACCTCTGCCTATCCGTAGCCACATGCACCCCCTCCCTTTTCATCTATGCCTGTATCTTGTTTTGTTTTGTTATTGTTTTTTACCTTGCCCTGTAAAGCGACTTTGAGTCCTTGAAAAGCGCTATACAAATTCAATTTATTATTATTATTATTATTATTATTATTATTATACCCAATTTATGCAATTCCAAGATATTCCAAAAATATTCAAATACACAATTTTAGATTAGGCGAAAATAACACATTGTACTGCATGAGAAGGACTCATGGCTACCCACCCATATAACTAATTTTCATTTAGACATCTTGAGGTGAGAGGTCAAGGGACCCCTTTAAAAATGGCCATGCCACTTTTTCACTCGCCAAAAAGTTACCCTAACTTTGGAGTGTTATTTAGCCCCGTTGCCAACAAGTTAGCATGACATGGATGGTACTAATGGATTCCATAGATTATGATACCAATATCTTTACTCTAGCTTCAAAACATATAAAATTACTAAATCATATTAGTAATTTTAAGCAAACAGGAGTAAATTGTGCATGTTTTGGGGACTATTTCCAGACACATATTTGGTGCGCAAGTAAGTTATTACAGCAGCGGAACCACGTACATTTTTTTTACTCAAAATAAGCAGCGCCCATGTTTTTTGTAATGAAAGGACATGTCACCCAGTGGAATGGTGCCACATTGATGAGTTTTTAATAGTTTTTGGACATCAACAGAGGTCTATGGCACAGAGGAATAAGCTACAGTGTGTCAGGCTTTGTCTACACAGGCAATACTTGTTAGTATAATCAGTCATTGTTTGTTTTGGTCCTTTTAAGGGCAATTGTTGGCAGTTAGAAAAATATAGAATATTGCCCACCTTACCCTTTAAATGGTGTTCATTTCAAACAGTATGACTCAATCATGTTGCTTTTAGACAGGGGGAGTATGTTTTGAATGATGAAATGAGAAAGGTTTAGCTCAGAGGAGTTGTTTCAACCTAAACGATTTTTTTGGCTCTCTTGGGGTCTGCATAACCACAGTATTGATGTATTATCACATTTTAAAGTTGTAATAGCTAATGTTTTTGAAGACACTGATAAGAGCAGTGAGAGTTAACCAAAACTGTAAAGTTGATGCCAGAAAACCAAAACAATGAGCTGAATGATGCTATAAAGCTCTGTAGAACTGAAGGGAATTATATGTGGGTTTGGTAGAATAAGCGATCGCTTTCTCATACACATGGTCATTTGATCCATTTTTCATATAAAAATATTTTTTAGAGTGGCTTTAAATTTGGCTAGATATTGTGAGGTCCTGTTAAACACTGTAAAATGCCAGAATTTCAACCCCCAAATAAAGGCAAGATTATAAGGTCAAGGAAGTAATTAGGTGAATGGTTACAGGTTAGCACTGTAGAGCAGGCATGAGTTTGGTATTTTGAAATAGAGTAAGTGCTTCAGTACTTTTGCTCTCAGAGCTCTCTCTTTCATAGAGTGTCTTCACTCTGTAAACCGGGTTATGACAGAGTTATGAAAATGGGATTTCATCATAGGAAAAAAAAATTACCCTTCAGTGCATTACTATCATAACTTATTCTGCAAATATCACTTTATTCATATGCACAATGTAAATCTTGGGCTAACCATTTTAATATTATTTGATAAGCGACTCGTGGGTAGTGATGCCTGAAATGATTTAGGCCCAAGTGTATAGTGAGAAAACCGGAGCAATTGTGAAATGCGTTTTCCTTCTTTTCACCTTCTTCCTGGTGTTTCAATTTCCAGTAATGTTCTTTCACAGATTCAGAGGAGATACAGTGGGTTGCAAGCCTATGTAATGATTTACCACCTTCTCCCTCCTTGTTTCCATGTGGAGAAGGGCACGTACTGTAATGCACAGCGAGAACACCATTATCAGATCAGCAGCTCAGTGTCAGATATCAGCAATAGTAAACTCCGCCACCTGTAGTGGAATTTCATGTGCGAATGGGAACCATTAGAACAGTACAGTGTAACTTTCTCCCCCATCAGTCTTACATTGTCTGCATCTCTGCCCTCTTATCGCTCTTTCTAATTTTCAACCCTGCTACAGCTGTCCTTATTACTTTCAATTATAGGTTTGTCGTGAGTTTTGCATGTCAGTATATATAAGGAAAACTAATTAAATATTGAAATATATCATGCAATATGATCGTTCTATATTCAGTCCATCAGGGCCAGTTTCATTGTGTTGTCAGTTCTTTGTTCAAGCCCTCATCTCACCTTTGCAGTTCCAGAGTGAGAGCCTAAACAGAGGTAATATCTCAAGGCTACAATACAACTGCAGTATGGATTCTCTTAAGAACTCAGCATAAGGTGAGTTTGGAAAATAAGTCACCCTTAATAAGCTTACAGGAGATAGAGGTATTGTACAGAAGCCAAGCAGTAAAGTCAATGAAGCGTGGGTTTTCATACTCTTTTTTTTTTTTTTTTAATAAACTGTAGGTCACATATCACATATTGTAACTAGCTAGTCATCTGTTGTTTTTTCCTCCCTTGAAAGGCATTTAGTGGAAATACCACGAGATAACCAGCTGAATCTGGCATGGAGAATAAATAAGTATGCCTTGGCCTTTAACAAATTATTACTTTACTTTGTAATGAGAAGTATATTTAAAAAGAAAAAAAGAATGTTTGATCCACGCTTCACTCCATGCTGAGCCGAAGCAATAAAAACCCTGTTTGAAAGTTGAATTTAGGGCATTTACATTTTTTATTTGTTTATTGTGAATTCAGTCCGACTGGGTGTGTTCCAGCTGTGAGCTGTTGACTAGAGGGCGGCTGGCATTACATCTGTAGTGTCTGTCATCACTGCAGAAATTCCCTTGAGCCATGCTTTAAACCCTGTGGTGCTCTGCAGCTGAGACAG
The DNA here is from genome assembly GCF_008315115.2 of Sander lucioperca. Lineage (NCBI taxonomy): Eukaryota > Metazoa > Chordata > Actinopteri > Perciformes > Percidae > Sander > Sander lucioperca. The sequence goes on from NC_050187.1 coordinate 21,970,922, forward strand.
CAGTGTGTGCCGAAGTTTCTGAAAGTTATACTCAGTCGTGTTTCTTACAATTACAGTCTGGTACACGACACGTGTAACTCACACCATATCATTTAGTATATTTAACCACCCCCGAATTGCTTACATTTTATTTCATTCCATAACTTCAATTAGGTTGTTAATTTATGGCTTCAGATAAAAACATGCTATATGTGAAAATTGAAATAAGGCAAGGCAAGGCACATTTATTTATAGAGCACTTTCTCATACACAGAGGTCATTCAAAGTGCTTTACTGGCAGAAACAACAACAACAAATATACAATTGAGATACATGAGAAGACAAACATATTATAAAGGCATAACAGTTTAAAAACAAATAAAGTAATTAAAATACCATCAAGCAAGCCTAGCTGAAAGCTCTTGAGAAGAGAACAGTCTTTAACTTAGATTTAAAAATGGTTACAGTTGGTGCATGCCTTAGATCCAGCGGAAGCTGGTTCCAGCAGTGGGCAACATAATGGCTGAGGGCCGTTTCACCACTCCTGGAAAGAACTCTGGGAACCGCCAACTGACCAGTATCTGCTGATCTGAGAGACCTACTAGGCTTGTAGTCAATAAACATGTCGGCAATGTATTTTGGGCCTAGACCATTGAAAGACTTGAAGGCAATAAGTAAAGCCTTGAAATTGATTCTGAATTTAACCGGAAGCCACTCTCTCCTCTTGGTGTTTGTGAGTATTCTTGCAGCAGCATTTTGGATGAGTTGCAGCTGTTTTATGGTCTTATTAGGAGCATTAGTAAGAAGCGCATTGCAGTAGTCTACCCTACAAGTAATAAAAGCGTGAATGATCTTTTCTAGATCATGTTTTGATACAAAGTTTCTGATTCTCGCTGTGTTTTTGAGATGCCAGAAAGATAACTTAGTTACCGCTTTAATGTGATGACCAAAATTTAGGTCTTCATCAATTATAACACCAAGATTCTTGACTTTGGTACTCATTTTTAGTCCTCTAGAGTCAAGGTAAGTACTAAGTGACAAAACATTATCTTTTTCAACCTTATTTTACCTTGCTTTGGTAAATTAATCATGAAGATACACACCCTGACTTTGTTAATGTATACACTAGACACATTAGTTGAAGAAACACCCCCACACACATATATACAGTCTATATGTTGACATTTAATTGGTAGTTTGTTGTATGACATAAAGGCAGTGAGTGGTTTAACAGAAAATGATCTGGAGTCAGCATCTCCACAGACTATCTTAGAAACCCTGTGATTCGAAAACATTGTATTGCATCCAAATGTGTTTTGCAGCCAGTGTTGAGCAAGTTACTTCCAAAATGTAATACATTATAGATTACTAGTTACTGTCATTTAAGAGTAATTAATTATATTACAATATTACTGTCTCTGAATTGTAATGTGTTACACTACTTTTGCATTATTTTTGAGTTACTTTATAAAATAGATAAGTGAAACGTAAAATAGGCAAGTAGGAGAAAATGAAAATACTCAATTAAAAGTACCTTACAGTTGTATTCAAGTACGGCATTGCTGTTCAATGTTTGTTTAAAGCACTTGAATAAGAAATTCATGTTGTTTAGTTTAAACGTCTAAAGGAAATTGTCATTTATAGTGTGATTAAAACTCTCTATTTACATTATTTACAGTACTTGATTTACAGCTGATATGTGAAAAGGTACACAACCTTATTTGTTTAACAGTAATTTAGTTTTACTGCGACCCGTCACAGGAAGTGCTTTTATTTTGAAGTAGCCTACACGGAAGTTGTCTGTTGTGTACTCTTGCTAGCTTACTGAGATGAACGTGAGACGCTAGATGCAATACATGTCCGTCAAGCTTAAGTTCTCAGCTCACTTTCTTGTTTGTAAAACTGCTACATATTGAACAGTAAATGGTCACAGTAAAAGACAAGCGTTATTGGTCGTCATTCAAACCCATTCCACTACAGGCATAGTTACTCTCCACGGCTGATAAAATGCAATGATATTATGTGTAGCAAACCTGAACATTAATTCCTGACATGTTTCTATCCATCAGCAGCTCGGACACACTGCTGTCCGCGCTGACGTACCGTCACCTGTTGGGACACAGATGTTGTCCGTACCGTCTCTGGTTCTGGCTCTGACCACGGGAACAGTGATGGGACAGCTCGCTTCAACACAGTGTAATAACTCCTGAAAATAATGTCCATTTCGCATCTGTCTCTGCAGTCATCTCAACCATCGAATACAGCAACAGGAAATAATACTCACAGCTTTTTTTGAGTGGCTGAGGTCAGAGATACTCTTTTGGAAATAAGCTTCCATTTAGTGACTTACTGTGCTTTTACTGCTTTTTTGAAGAATCACCGTGACACATATTCACCTGAATGTAACTTACAGGGTTTTGTTGGCATATAAAAGACCCATTTCAATGCAAATGAGTACACTCTTTTATACCAGCCATTACAGAATCTTTTGAAGCAGTCAGAGGAAGTTACAGAGGTGAGTGGATTGCATTGTGTGGTGGCTCAGATACCACTTAAGCAGACTCTTAAAAGGAGAACTGTAGGTTTTATTTTGCATATTCTGGTTGAGTCCATAGCGTATGTAAAACTTCTTAACATAAGAAATAAATTGAAGAATTTAGATGTCTAATCTCAGAGGCTATCTTGCAAATCCATACAGAATTATGTATCTGCCAGATATAGATTTGTGAAATGGATTGAGTGATTGTCCTGACCTTGGATGACCAGATAGAACATATTCATCAGTTTATTGGTCTGCATTGCAGGCAAGTGGCAGATGGCAACGTATAGTATAGTAATCCACTCATGAGTAAGTCCTCTGAACTCTTCCTCTGGCATATTCTGTCATGCATTTGCAAGGTTTTTGTACCACAAACACAATACTGGAGTTTAAAAACAATCTCTTAACGATATATCGGCCGACAGTAATTTAAAAAAAACAAACACACCCTAGTTTGGCATTTCTCTGCTGCAGTTTATTTTTACTTATTGCTCCACATATAGAAATGTGCTAATATATCTGCAATAAGCTAATATGAATTGACTGATTTATTGATCTAGCTCTACAGGGAACACTATTGCATTATTTTTACTTTTCGTCTTTTCTTGACAAAATTGGTCATCTAGATGAATGCACCAAAAATGACCACATGCTTTATAATTCTAAACATTCCCATTTGGATTTTTTGTTTTTCTGTGAAAGGATTAGTCATTCCATTGTGTGTTGAGGCTTGGAGACAAACCCTGTGACAATCACAGCCGTGCTGCGGTTAGCAGGGCTTAAAAGTCACACACTGAGGTGAAAGATTTTGAAAAAGTCAAAAACGTTCTTTTGTCTAGCATCCGCTGCATGTGTTTAATACCATGTGGCTAAGTGGTTCCTATTGTGCAGAGCAGTGCGTCTTGTCACATGGATAGGGCATTGTTGATGCTAAGCAGTGCAGAGTGGTGGTGGCACCCACGTGGACTGAGCTCAGCGAGGGTTTAGAGATTTAAAACGTGGTCATGAGATGACTAAGGCAGTGGGATTAGACCCTCTGAGATCTGTGCCTCACTCGCTCTGAATGGGAGAAAATGAGAGGTTTAGTGGACCTCCGGGCTCTGTTGACATTAGATGCAGCTGGATACATTATCTACTTACTGCACTGCATGTAGATTTACTTTTCAGCTTCCTATTCTGGGTTTTTCAATAGGAAATGAAAGTGAAAATCACAGAGATATTATGGTTTGCAATTATAATTTTTTTGACGATGTAGTGATATGTACTGGTGCTGATTTGTGCTTTTTGTGTTTGATCCAATTTATTCAATAAAACAAAAATAAAAAAAATATTCTTGACTTCAACAGAAGATGATAGTGAACCCCTCTGTTTTTAATTCATTTTATCCTGACTTCCCCCTGTCCCTCCTCATCTCAGCTCCCATGTCCTGCAGCCATCGCTTCCTCCTGACACTAGATAATATAGTGACATAAAAGCCAACTAGCGATTACTGCTTATCATATGTTATCCTGCTTTCCTTTATTATATTTAATAACCTGTATCAACATGTGCAATAATGTATGTTTATAGCTCCTTTCTGATTGTAGCTTTAACTTAACCCTTTAGCTATATTCCACATAATTAAAACAACTGGCCTGGTGATCTTTAACAGGGGATACCTGCTTGTTACTTTAGCTGTATTTCAACAGGCCTGGTGTTTGTTACTTTAGCTGTATTTCAACAGGCCTGGTGTAGCCCCCCATAGTCACGCTGCATCTCCACTGCGGCCACACAACAGCATATAAGCAAGCCGCGCTTTTCTGGTCCTATGTGGCAGCATGGCCTTCAAACCACTTTGTCTTGCACTAAACTGGCTCAATACATGTGTGGCTTTGTGCTGTTTATTAAAGTATCTGTATTCAGTACTTTTGCAGCTTCAAACTATCTGTGGTTTGGAGGACATTTTCACTCCTACATTGTTATGTATGTCTTGTGCTACTTCACATTACAAGCTTTCCGCCAGCGGGAGGCTTTCTTTGTGAAGTAGCTATAGGACGTGCTATATGGCGCTAAAAGAGTCTCAATAAAGATAAATGCACACACTACATTCACATATGCAAACACAGGATTCATAAATACACACACAGGATTCATACATGCACACACATGATTCATAAATACACACACAGGATACACAAATGCGCACAAAATTCAGAAATGCACACAAAATTCATAAATGCACACAAAATTCACACAGCGCTATATGAATGTGGATGGAGTCATCCATTCTCGTAGTTATTCACATAATGTTTTGCTCAACTTTAGGAGCTCCACACAGCCTGACGAGAAAGCGGCAAACTCCATACCCAGTGAAAGTCACCGTTTCTCGGTTATTGGACGAACGAGGCTCGGGGCTCCGCGGAGCTCCGGAGCTGGCTAGCTGCCAGCTGCCGGCATAACTTTCGTATATTTACAGTTTGAATTTCGTCACGTCATTTATAAAATAGCTACCCCAAGGTCTTATAAAGCTAACTATAGTGTCCAATTTCAATTTAATGCATTTTTGTGAACATTAGGGGTCTCCTTAGGAGGAGCTGCTAGCTAGGCTAGCTATGTGTCTCATTTAATCCTATGGTAAAGATCGTTGCTACACTTTTGGCATAATTTTCATATATTTACAGTTTGAATTTCGTCATGCCACTTATAGAACATCTACCCCAAGGTCTTATAAAGCTAACTATGGTGTCCGATTTCAATTTAATGCATTTTTGTGAACATTAGGGGTCTCCTTAGGAAGAGCTGCTAGCTAGGCTAGCTATGTATCCCATTTAATCCTATGGGAAAGATCGTTGCTACACTTTCGTCATAATATTCGTATATTTACAGTTTGAATGTCGTTATGCCACTTATAGAACATCTACCCCAATGTCTTATAAAGCTACCTATGGTGTCCGATTTCAATGTAATGCTTTTTTGTGAACATTAGGGGTTTCGTTTCAGAGGTCTAAGAGGAGGCTAGCTAGCTCTCATTGATAGAGCTCCATCCAGCCGCAGGTTCTATCAATGGGACTCGCAGACAAGAGGCGCTCAACACACATATCCATTATAAGATTAACTGGAACCTGTGGTAAGAGATTGCGGGCATAACAAGCTCGCTGACCGCGCTCTCACTCACACACAGCGGCCATTTAGCAGGAAGAGGCAGGGCAGCGGCGTTTGGTAGTCCATTAACCCAAAAAATGGTGACTTTGCGCGGGTATGGAGTACCGTGGGCTGCCAGCCGTGACGGAGCTCCATATACCTCCCAGAAGGCCGGGGTCTGTGAAGGAAGGAAGGCAGGCCGGGCGGCGAGGCAGCAACACAGGCAGCACCGGCCGCTGAACTCCCGACACACAGTCGGACAAAATTTGCAATTAGCCATCAATTTTCGTAAAACGGCCCATATTTGACCTCTACATAGTTGATTTCTCGCCTAAAATGTTGTCAGAAGTGAATTTAATGATGAATAAGACGGTGAAAATTGTTAAAAATGTCCCGTTGTTGGTTGTTGCTCCGTCTGCAAGTTCCGAGTTGGCAGTGGGCGTGACTTATAAGTTCGACCAATCAAGTACACCTTGACAGACTAGTCTTTCTCTATCACGCTGAATCCCCCACGTGGGGTGCGTTCTTGTGATTGGCTAAAACAAGGGAGATATCTGATTGGTTACAGAACATTCCCTGTTTAAAAAAAGGCATTTGTGTGTCAAGCCAAGTCAGGGGAGTCTCAAAATTCACACACAAATGCAGTGAAGTTCACAGACCGCAAGCAGTTTGTAAATCAAGATATATTTGTGTGTGCATCAGAAATACATTTCTGAATCTTGTCCTGTGCATTTCTGAATCTTGTGTGCATTTGTAAATGTTGTTTGCATTTTGTGTGCATTTATGAATTGTGTGTGCATTTCTGAATTTTGTATGCATTTGTGAATCGTCTGTGCTTTTTAAATTTTGTGTGTGTATTTGTGAATTTTGTGCGCATTTGTGTATCCTGTGTGTGTATTTATGAATCATGTGTGTGCATGTATGAATCCTGTGTGTGCATATGTGAATGTAGTGTGTGCATTTATCTTTATTGAGACTCTTTTAGCTCCATAGTGCTACTGTTAAAAAAAAATAAATAAAAAAAAAAGGTCTACACAACGAGACGTGGACATATTTGGGGCTATTTGGTGAGCCAAATGATTTTTCTGTGAGGCTAACCATTGTACACAACTAGATATATTCAACTAGATATATGCTTGGATACTGTTCATTAACATTACACGTTTACTTATTTATTAATTAAGTCATCATTGCCATTGATCTAAAATACACACTCATTATCCCTGCAGACATTCAACAATCATAACAGACACTGCTCAGTTTCTCTTAGTTATTCTACTTAGAACAGGCATATTTCTGTCTGTGAAAGTACATTGCATAAACAGGTGCACAGGGTTTATCATGTTTAAACCATCCGAGCCCATCACAATAATCAAGAGAGCACTTGAGGCCCACATTAAATCTTTCATTTGCTGCTTGCAGCACTCCAAAACACATAATGGTGTTTATACATTTTCCCATTAGGGTCAGTGTTTCCAGCCGAAATACCCAGGCTACCCCTAAACCCCAACCTTTTCATGTCTGTGTTTAGAATCAGCACCAGTCAGCTCAGCACGCGTTCCTAAAGGGAGTATGATAAAATGCATGTCGTAACAGAGGTGGGATGAAAAAAAGACGTTGCATAATTAGGACAACCGAATGAACATCAACTGCATAATAGCTTTTCATTTTTGTGTCAAGTGCACATTGAGAATACTGAGAGGTACTCTTTCCCACAACCACAGCATACAATGAGCACTCAGTTAGGAATCACTCGTCATAATAGTTACATCATCATATAGAGGGAAGCACCTGCAGTGTTGGTGATTGAAGACAAACAAGTAAATTAAATTTTGTAACAATGCAATGGGGTTTATTACAAACCATTACTAGAACCCCGATTACAAATACTACTGACATTGATCATGTGAATACTGATCACTTTTGGTGCTTCGAGAATATACAGTAATTATGTACAAATGCAGCCTTTAAAACTAGGATAAAACATTTGTGCAATTGTATCAGGGTAAGATAGGGCTGCACAGGTTGTTTACACGCAGTTGTGGCTTACACAATTACTAAAGCGTGATTGTCTGTTGTACTTACACTTTTCATTTAAAGCTCTTCTTTGGTATATTGAATCAAGGGCTCTTGATTCATGGGTCATAGGTTTGTTTTGATCACACTGATTATCTGGTCTTTGCTTTCTAAACAGATTGCAGTTGCATATAACACTTCTTTGATCTGCATGCAGCTGTGGATTTATTATTTTTTCATCTGATTTCATGTAAAGATGGATCAATAATTCTTGTAATGACAGCCATAATTGTGCAGCCCTATATAACATTTTATTGTATTGATATATCACCTAGCTCGAGTTCCGTTGGTTGTGTTCCTTCACGGCCTCATGAAGCAATTTAAAGTTAAAACTCAAATTGTCTGAACTCAGCATTTTGGGAATGTCTTACTTCCCTGATTTGCCATACTATACTATAATGAAAGATCAGGGAAGGCTATAATAATGCAGAGTGATCACTCAAACTTAAACCAGTCTCATATATCTAAGGGAGATAATTCAATGGCTTAGCCAAAGTTAATTTTGCAACAAAACATTTTTTTATTGATTGAAGTTATTTGGGCCTACTTTGATAAATAAGATAATCCATAAAATAAGCCATTTAATATTAGTTTTGTAGGAAGTAAATAAAAATCTAACAATGTATATTTTGTGGCATTTACTTTTGCATAGGTGTGTATAATGGCATGGAGTATTAAACTAAATGAGGTGTAAAAGCCATTTTTCATTTCACTGTGACTATAAGAGCAAATTAAAAAGGTTTTTCCTAAACGACAGCAAGAGAGTGCTCCTTTCAAAGGCAACTGGATCTTTTATATTTGTCATCCCTTTAGTTTCCTTTCATTCAAACATGCTAGATTGGTAAACATAAGCATGATGTGTGCACTTTATTGATGCCAAGTCCGGTTTAAGCATTTCATTCTCATAGTAAATGTAATCAAATATCTTACATTAATCAGTGAATGAATTGTCTCTAGGAACTGGAGTGAGATAAGGCTTTAGCACCAGCAGCTTGCTTGGATGTTGGTCCTGCTTTCTGTTTAGTATTTAAATGCTATCTCTATAGCCATAGCTGGGTGTGAGCCATGTGCAGGCTAGTCTGTCAGCCAGGACTAATCAGTCCCGTCATTAGAGCACCAGGGTTCCCTTGCTTCCACTAATTACATCTCACAGTAGGTAATGAATAGATCTGCACTGGTCTAGTAGACATAACCAAACCGATTAAACATTTGCTTTATTTATTACTCACTTTGTTTGCTTTTTGTGGAATTTGGTGCACATGCATGCACATGTGTGTCTGTGTAAGACCTTGCTGAGGCATTGGATTTGTTTACGTTCCCTAGTTTGGAGTTACACAGTAGAGTTGAGCAGCTGGTGTTACGTTACTGTGACAGGTATATTACATGCTTGATTTTGCTTAGTGATGCCAAGTTAAGATCAACTTACAGGCCTAGGTAAGACATTACACACCTGTGACGTTGCCTATTGAGAATTGTTGGTCATTTACTGTGATGACTAATGCACTATGTGGCTCTATTTTATAAGACTATAGCTCCCTATTTCCGATTTAGTAGCACAACACTGTGTTAAGATGCTCTAAACTGAGCTGTGGTTGCCTTGGTAAAGACACTGAACCCAAAATTGCTCCAAATGGTCAAGCTAGCTCTGTGTGTGTGTGTGTGTGTGTGTGTGTGTGTGTGTGTGTGTGTGTGTGTGTGTGTGTGTGTGTGTGTGTGTGTGTGTGTGTGTGTGTGTAAATGAAGGAATGAGAGGCAAATTGTAAAGCTCCATACAAATGTAGCCATTTACCATTTAAGTATTGATCATATATACTGGGTTAAAACTACACTATGCAATTTTGTGTGTTTGTAATTATATGAAATTTTGTAGAGTTGAAACAATTTGTTGATTGGTTAGACGTTCATCAGAAAGATAATTGCAACTATTTTAAGCCATGGGTTCCAGCGTCTCCACTAAGAGGATTTCCTGCTTTGCTATGTTTTATATCATTGAACTAAGTATCTTTGGTTGTTGGACTGTTGCTCGGCCAATACAAAACTTGAACTTTGAAGGCATCACATTGGACTCTGGGGAAACTCGAATGCAAGCACAACTATTTTCTGGCATAGATTTAACTTTTTTAACTTTTGATGATTGATCTATAAAATAGATTGAACAATTAATAATTGAAAGCAATCAGATTGTTTTGAAAATATGATTGTAATGTTTAATATGTAATCGAATATTAAGAATAGTTACTATTAACATTGATATGTAATTCACATGACTAATTGATGGATTGTATATGCAGTATTAAAAAAAGGAAATAACCTTAGATAACACCCACAGAAAGGCACGATTGCCAAACATTCTTGGGAATAAAGTAGTATATTTTGGAGAATAGTGCAACGTCTTACATTTATTAGGAATTTGTGACGAAATGACAAAGAGTGATAACAACTTCAGTGGCCAGTAACTATATAATGCTGCATTATTAAACTGCACAAAAACACTTGGTTGACAACCTGGAGGTGGTTTGTTATGATTTAACAACTTTTTAAAATGTATTCATATTGATATTTACATCTATGACTACAAAATGACTATGCATTAACTGCATTCATATCATCAGTTTATTCTTTGAGGTAATTTGTTACAGTATGCCGTCTACTTCATCAGTCCTACTTTCTTAGGTGATATGTTATAGATCATACCCACGCGTTGATCAGAAAAGTCACATCATGTATTACAACACAACATATAATAAGCATATTTTACAGAAAGTAAAACACCATCTGTAGTAGAAAGGAATTCTTTCCAGGATATCTGGAATTATGCAAAACATGTCTGGACAGGTGAGAGTCTGAACAACCGTGCAGATGTGTGGCTGCAGATGCATGAACCAGAACCATTACACGCACATAAAATCGTAAGTTTGGTTTCCACTTTACCTGAGCTGCAGGTCTTTGGCAAATAGTAGAACACGTAAACTACACTTTGTCTTTTACTGTGTGGAAAGAGTGCTGAGCCTCTGTGCCAGCCCCTTTCCCCTATTCATGTATCATTATTCTATTGTTCCAATCCAATATTTTTGTGTCTGCTTGTTTTGTATCAGTCTATCAAAGGACTTTTTAATTGATCTGTATTGGCTATATAAAGCACAGTGCATTGTTTGTTTTAACTTATGTTTTGTTGCCTTGGGGTGTTTTAAATATGAATATTACAGGACAGGCTGGTGCTATAATGATCGTAATTAGGATGTTATAAGGTTGTAAACATGGTTATTAAACAAATACTCCTTGTGTTGCAGTTCATTTGAACACTCTGGCATTATGGGTAAAATAGCGTCCACTGATAACTAATTTATGAGCCCATGTGCTGCTGGCATCTCCCATTTGGTCACTTGATCAATGGGATGACATGGCTCTGCACAGTACAGTAAATAGGGATGGGGAGGAGCCACCAAAAATGCAATCTGGTGCTTTTGTTACACTGATGAGTCAGTAGTTTTCATTACCTGCGCTAAGGGGAGGAGGCTGATATGAGATTGATGAGGATGTCACAACTTTTGAGAAATGGGTGTTTTCTCTAGTTAGCATATGAGGCACTTTATTGCTGAATATTGAGCTCAGTTGGGGATTCCAAGGAATTCAGTGTCTCCAACTGTTTTTCACAACCTGGATAAGCTTTTTGTACCGTAACTATGAAGCTTAATTTAATACATATTTAGAAGAACACTGTGAGACTTGTTGTTTTTAAAGTATAGAATATGAATTTGGAAAACAAAGCAAACAAAAACTGTGTAGCTACAGCAACGATTGCATTTAAGCTTGTGTCTGTAATGTTTTTTTTTAACATGCAATTTTTAAATCCATTTGTTGGGTGTATGAATAGACAAGTGTTTTTTCATTATTTTCTTCACCCTATTTATATCAATGACGATAGTCTAAATAACAAAAACACATCTCTGTATAGTGCAATACAGTTCCAACAGCCTCACAAACTATAGCCTCCAAAATTGCCAGGAATTTGCATCCACACCTCTCTAAAAATCATAACCTACATGGAGGTATGATTTATTGCAGGACTGCTTTATTAGACTGCAATCGTTTTAACTAGGTGCACCTGAAAAACTGAGTGTATCGTCTGCACATTGGCTTTACACACCTGTCCTGGTGGACGAATAACAAAGTCAAAGCATGGTCAAGATTAAAGCAGAGGCAACACACTGGCACGTTTCACGCTATTGTTTTTTAGGGCTGCAAATGACAGTTATTTTTATTATTTTATTTTTTATTTTTTTTAAATGTCAGAAAATAGTGACAAATGCTCAACACACTTTTCCAGAGTTGTACAGAGTCCAAGGTGACGTGTTTAAATTTCTTGTTTAGTCCGACCAACAGTCTTGCAACCAAAGATGTTCAATTTATAATTTGAACATTATATTGGACATTATAGACATTGAAAAAAAAAAAATATATATAGACATGAAAAAAAGAGTAAGGGGGGGGGGGGGGTGTATGACTAGCAACACGGGCCAATCATGATGTTTATGTTTTAATAAATATCTTTGTAAATACAGTGGTGATGATTCCAACCATATATGCCAGCACTAGTATTTAGACTGTAGTTATGTAACAGTCAAGAAAAGGGATAGTTGGAGTGGTACATTAGTTTATGTCAGTGAATTTTGGCTTTTCTGCCTCTAGTCCATTTTGTTCTGCTACAGTGGTTAAATGTGCTGTTTCATATTGAAGAGACAATGTGTCCAACTCAAAAATCCTCCACTGGCAGCTATCAAAGAGAAGCAGCATCCACACCTCCACTTAACAGCCGCAAAACAACAGTGAGGTGTGGTTACCATCTCCGTTCCGCATTCTGTAGAACTGAATGGACTTATTTTGACATGAAACAGACAAAATAATTCATGGGGACAAAGCAGCGCTACTAGGTTTCATACAGTCTTCACGTGAAAGGAACATTGTGCTGCTTATTAGCTGTCCAAGCTGTGGACTTTTTTGCCCATTAGTATTTCTCTTAGAAAATGTCTCTACACTGGGTGCAAGTTCTTGTTTTTTCTTTTTCAGTGCAAACTGACTATATTATTTTGTCAATATGGATTCAAATTAACTAACAGGTCTGTAAATAGAAAAATAACATAAAATTAGAAACCAACAAAAAGGAAATTCAAAGTTTTAAAAGCATAAACATAATTAGTTCTCATTTTCTTCATTCAGCATTGTGACTCAAAGCCAGTAAAAGACTAGGCATGAGGATGAAACCCTGCTAGTCACAGTATTCTGCTGTTTAGATGGCATCCTCCAGTGCGATGACGCACATGGTGGAGCACCTAAACAACACCTGAACTAACAACTCTTTTTTTTTTTTTTATTAGTCTACTTACTTGCCATCTTATGTATTGTAACTTCTTTCGTAACTGCTCCAAACACTGAATTATAACCAAAACATGAAAAAGACAAGAAGAAAACAAATTCACTTCTGGATGGTATATTGATATAATTGTGAAAAATGCTTCTGCAATCAGTAAATGACAACTACAAATTAGCAATTTCTAACCTTTTTGTCACTTTTCACCAAACTCATGGCCAAACTTTCAATGATGTTACAGTGTGTCTGTGTGGTGTTAATTGTGAATGTGCCATTCATTTAAATAACTTTACTTAGTTCTACTTGCCAGGAGCAATACATTATTAATAATTATATATGTTCCCTGCAGTTGGGGACATGTTTGACCTTTAAGAGTTAAAATGTTGCTGTTTCTGTTATCGAGACATCTTGGACAATCTGTCTACACCAAAGCACATGAACAGGAAGGTGGTGGTGGAAAAATAACTCGATGCCGGATGAGAGGCGATCGAAGGAACAGAGACAGAAGAAGAGAGAGACAAGCTGTTTTTTTCTTCTTCCAGGGAGCGCAAAATCCCTGCACTTAGGGGATAAAGAACTGCATCTTGACTGTCTATTTAATCCATAACTGGAATTGCTTCATTCACCTCTCCCCACCCTACCTTTAACACTGTCTGCTCTTTGTTGTCCGCCCCCTGCATCATAAGTTTAGTCACTTTCCCCCCTTCACCAAAGAGATATGATGGAATATATACTGTATAAACCTATAGGCATTAGGCAAGCATTTTTATTTGGCATAACCACTTGGAGGGAGTTGTGGTCAGATTGTGGTAATATGATATGCATTAAAGAGCCCCTATTATAGTATTTTTCAGCATCATATTTGTCCCCTTGGGTCGGGGTCTACTAGAATAGGTGTACATGCTTTGATGTCAAAAAACACTTATTTTTCATACTGCCCATTGCTGCAGCCTCTCGGTTTCAAACACTGTTTGAGCTCTTGGCCCCCCTTCCCGAAAAGCCCAGTCTGCTCTGATTGGTCAGCTGGCCCACTCTGTTGTGATTGTGTGATTGGCGAACCACTTAGAGTGTGTGTCGGCAATGTCACGCCCCTTACCATAACCGGAGTTCAGACCGAGCACATGAATTAATCCACCTTCACCTATGATGTTGCCAACAAAAGAATTGTCATTTCTAATGTTACAGAATGTTAGATAAAACCGTTCCAACAGCTGATAAGCAACCCAATGTAACCACAAAAGCACAAGCTAACGTTAGCAACTTATCCGAGGCCTAAGGTTACAGCTGAGCACTGAATCAAAGCAGCTTAGCCACAACCATCAACACTCGACAGTAATGTTACAGTATCTACGTTCTTTGTTTTAAACATAACAAATACACAACAAACAAAGCATACTTACAGGTTGTGATCCGGAGGAAGCTCCTGGTTGGCCAAACAATGTAGGAACTGTCCCGTCTTTCAGTGATAAACGCTTGCAAAACCCGTTCTTGACTGTGCCCAGTTCACAAAGATATCCTCGGTAAAATGCCAGAAAACACAAACAATTGTGGGGTTATATTGATCCGGAATAGTGCCATAAATACTTTTTAGCCACTTAGTCTTCTTCTTTTGGAAATCCAAACAATGATGTTACACTTCTCTGTATGTTCCAATTTTAGTATATGTGATAGCAAACTATCTATTCCGTACCAAAGCACACAATGCCTCCACTGCACATATTTGTTAACTTCAAGCCGCCCTCCTGCACCTCCTTTATTCTCTTCCTTTGAGGGAGGGTGTGCTGCTGGGTGGGCATTCTCAACTGTTTACGTCATTGATTGAGAAATTTGGCAGAGGAATGTGGCAAGCCGCTAGGCAGTTGAGCAAATGTGCTTTATGTAGGATAGAACGCTCTATTTGGAATAATTGTGTTTTTTGTACTTTAAACATCTATTACATTTTAAACATCTATTACAAAAAAGTATATAACACACAAAAAGATGGTCAAAACCCCAAAAAGCATCTTTAAGGTAGAGCAGAGTGGAATTGAACTGCACAGAGCTTCATGAAAGCTTCATGATGTGACTCATGGGCTGCTATGAGAGGAATGTGTTGGACATGGACTATAAGCCATTTTTCTTTCAGAAATCTCTTGAGATTCCCTGTCCATTAAGTTTGAAGGAACATCGTTGTTAGCCTATGTAAATGAGACACTGTGTTCCCATGTCAACCAAGAGGAGATTTGGGGGAAGCTGTGGAAAGAAATGACTTCCCTCTTCAGGGTGGCTGGCTGTACAGGTCTGAGTTATTTTGTGAAGGGGATCAAAGCAATCTTACTTGGCCCTTTTAAGAAAGATAGATGTACGAATGTGGGAAATCAAGATCTGCTTCAAAAGGGAACACCACCGGGAGCCGGAGAGATGAGGAGACAGTGAGAGAATAGAAACCAGTGTGAAATCGCTCTGTTGCACTGTTAGAGAAGGGAGCACAGCTGTCTTCTGCTGTCCACAGACTGTTCATGCAAGATGTCTGTTATTTAGGTGCATTTGGGTTCAGTGGCATATAATCTGTTTGGGTGTATTTCTGCATAGATTTCTAAGAAAACAAGTAAATAGATGTACAATGTGTGTGAAAGAGAAAGTTAGTGAAAAAGAGAGGAAATTCACTCTGACAAATCAAGAAGTGCTGATGGTATGAGTCCAGATATTTTGATTTAGTCAAACATGCTTTGATATTACAGTGGTGATGCTTGTGAGTCCCCTCCCGTCCCTTAAGCATATGCTATGAAAGCTGATTTCACAGCTTATCGCCTGCTCTGAGAATAAGCCTTGTGAGAAAGGTGTGATATCAAATAGTTCAGACAGACAGAAGCTAAAAACCCTCTCTATTCATCCAACTGACACCTTGCTTTTCTCTGGCTCAGAGTGGATGCTGTGTGCTGTGGATGTGTGTGTACGATGCACGACAAGGCTCACCATACAATCGCCACGCACTGCTTTGCCTGTGATTTCCACTAGAGCCTGAATAGGAGTATTTACTGTAAATAAAGTGTTTTGATTCATGCGCCATCATAACGCACAATGTCTGTGCTGCACTTTGCTCTGACTGATTCTTTGGTGGTGGCAGCTTGTGATTTCTTTGTATTTCTTCTTGCGTGTGTAAAATATATGGCCCCTGTAGACGTAGGACTTAGGTGCTTAAAAAAGTTTGTAGTGGTGTAGTTTGACAATGGAGGCTGGGCTCAGCTTGATTACAGTTGAAATGGATGTCATCAAAAGTAATTCAGGCTGGAGAAGAAAGTATCAAAACTTTAAGAGAAGCTTCTCAAGCATAATCCATTATTCTGATTATATCAAAACGTGTTTGTATTTAGTCACATTACACCATAATTAAGCACAGTGCTTTTGTTTTGGCCCTTATGCATGATCCAGTCACGCTTGCCAGTAGATGCCTGTGTTAGCTGAAGTGGGTAAAAAGACACATTGTTTGGGAAAGGGGTGATCATGCTCTTATTGGTGGCACACCAAACTCTCATGCATTGTCTGTTAGGGAAGGGGAAAATGGGTGCTCTGAATCCTCAAAGGAAAAGTCAGGTAAAAGTCCATGAGTCAATGTAGATTAAATAATGTCTGTGATTCTATCTAAATCTGCATGTATGATACATTAGTATTGCTGCATTTTAGAAAATCTAGTTTTTCTTACTCCTGTTCCTTTTTGGAGTAAGTAACTGCATACAATCTGATTGATTCAAATAATCCAGGATGGATGATGTTATTTACTGTAAGCAAAAATTTGATTGCGAGATGAATGTGTTCTTTGAAAATATTGACCTAATGATAATGCTGTATGTAGGTGTGTGTGTGTGTGTGTGTGTGTGTGTGTGTGTGTGTTGGTCACAGCTGTGCGTGCATGAGGGCTCGCTGAGACATTAATGAAAAATCCTCTTTCCCTTTTTTTTGTCCAGGTGGGCAGGCAATAAGGCTTGACAGAAGATGAGACGGGGGTGGTGGCTCGTCAGATGGCTGGGGACAGGAATGGCAATCCTCTCTTTGCTAACCCACAGCTGGGGCCAGGACACAGAAGGTATGAGTAGCCAGCACAGAGACCAACACCCTCAGGCCTCCCCTTTTTCAGTTAACTGTAGCTGCACTGCCAAGAGGAAGGTTGTAATGTGGAAAAGGCACAATTTCTTTTGACTGTCAGATGACCAGTATGGTGGAAAAGTCTTTGTAGAACAGCAGAACACTGTTGTTACTGATAAATGATGTGCAAAGCTGAGGTGTGGACCACTTGAACAATGTTACACACTCTAGTATCTTCTGGATCAGAAGTAAAACTCATTTTTAAATATTTGAAAATGATTCTGTAGCTCTAAAGGTCTTTACTTGCAAAATATGGTTTTCCATTTTGTATTCATTTTCCACAGCATATTTTATATTGTAGGTCTGTTAAGAATTTCCACATGTTAAAGATTGTAAGGTGTGAATGCTGTCTGAAAAGTCATACATGAACATTTACTATTTTATATGCTGTACTCCTGCCAACTACTTAGCTGTATCGATCTGTTACAACATTGCAAATAATGTTAGCGGCACGGTGGCTTACCGGCAATTTCCACTGGATGCGGAACGTCTGCGGAACGTCTCCGGAACATCGACGGAATCATTAGATTTCCATTAATGTCAATGTGTGTATTTCCACTGACTGCAGAACGTCTGCGTCCCTACTCCGTCCCAGTTCCGTCAGTCCGCAGCCCTCCGGAGCAGATACGCAGAGCTTCTATTTTTGACGGACAACGGAGAGCTCCGCAGCAATTCAGCACAATTCAGATTGTGCGGGACATGAAGTCGAGCACAGAAACAAAATAAAACACCCGGTTACTTTTCAAAATAAAATACACCGTGCTCACGGCAGGTCATATTTCCCTGCACTACACCTTGAAAACACAGCACAGCGTTGTTTCCCCTCTACTCCTCTGGATTGAAACAAACTGTTGTTGGTTTTGTGGTTCTGTTTATAGAAACTACATCCTGTTATATCGCGCGAACATACATGAATTCGCGAGATGTTGTAGTCGGCTGGCCGCAGCCGTTACGCAACAAATCCGGACCTGGTGGGTATTGACGGACGACGGAGCACGCAGCCGTTCCGCAGTGGAGCCGGTCCGCAGACGTTCCACATCCTGTGGAAATCCACGGTCAGTGGTTAGCACTACACAGCAAGTCCGGGCATGGCCTTTCTGTGTGGAGTTTGCATATTCTCCTTGTGTTTGCGTGGGTTTCCTCCAGGTGCTCCGGTTTCCTCTTACCATGAGGACATGCATGCTAGGTAACTAGAAAATTAGACGGATGGCTAACACTTGCACATTTACAGAAATGTTGATTATTGTGCATTGTCCTAATGATAAATAATAATTAGGGCTGTCAGCATTAACGTGTTAATCGCGATGCGATTAAGGGCCGAGCATAATGCGTTAATTTTTTTTAATCATATTAATCGCATGCCGCCATTTATTAATTTATTTTCACTTCACTCGGCTTTGCGTCGTGCCTAACAGGCTACTATTTTGCTGTACTTCCTCGTAACACATCCTACCGCTGCAGGAATAGCAACGCGGATTTCGGTGCCTCATTCTGGTGCCACTGATATGCCTGCACTTCTCTCTGATGCCTTGAAACAGACGTTACAGGCAACAGAAACATCGCTGCACATGACGCTAGTTACATTATTATTAAATCATTTAATTTTGACGATATGGCCTTAGCAATAAACAAGCCATTCTTTAATGTCGCCAACTGTTTAGTACCCTTCTTTTTTTAACTTTCTTAAAAAGTATGGGTTCAGGCACCGTTAAGGCACCGGTACCATTTTAAAAGTATCGCTTTAGCACCGGTATCCAAACAATACCCAACCCTAATATTGACTCTAGATTCAAATGTGTGACTAGATTAAATATATAATAAACAAATACAAATCTTAAAATCAAGTTCATAAAGTCATTTTCTTTGCATTCATTTGATTCCCAATCAAGATACACTGGTAAGAATTGCTTTCCATTATTAATATGTACTTAAAAACAGTTCTGAAATGCAAAATAATAGAATTTTAATCATGTGATAAAACATGCGATTAATCGCGATTAGCTATAGAAATTCAATGATTAATCGCGATTCAGAAAATGTAATCGTTTGACAGCCCTAATTATAATATATAATAAATAATAAATAATCCAATCTTGTGTTTATGGATGGTAAGGGTGATCATATGTGAAGTATGTGTATTCAGCAATAGAAAATATAGATTTTGTGTAGTTGTAGAACTTTCATGAGAGTGTAGGAAAAGTTTGATTTCATTGAAGTGGAGGAGGACCACAGAGACATAGCTCTCAGGGAGGCTTTTAACGTTGTGCATAATGCTTCAGTACAAAAGTGTGCTTTCACAGTATTCTTACTATCCTCCCTCTCAAATTTACATAATGTTTTTTGAAAGACATTATTTAAAGATATGGTGTAAATCCATCTCTCTTCCTACACAGTTTACTGGTCGTGCTAAAAGGATTCATCTTGTACTTTCACGTTTAAGTTCCCATATTTCTGAGGGAATTTTAGCATGTAGTCTCAACTCAATGACTTTGTAGCAGATGCCAGTTAAAAGTGAATTTCAGCTGAATAAGATTGGCAGGTCTTTAAAGATGGTACTGAGGGGAAGCTGCACATGCACAGAGGCATGCTTTAATTCCCCCCTGTGTGGCAATATTGCACATAATTCAGGTCAATTTTAAGATCCCAGCCCCATTTTCTTCTTTCTTTTCATCCCTTTCCTGCTTCCTACCCTTCCTTGACAAGCTCATTAATGTAAAAGCATTTTTAGATAAGAGTATAATCTCTGCTTACTGTCATTTGCATTAAAATGTTTAGAGGTGTGCTTCATGAGTTTGTGTAATATAATTTTAGTAGAGAAATTACTTGCTTTATGAATCCTTTGAAGGTGAACGAGTGCCTTGTGGTTTCCTTTTCGGATGAAGTCTGACTCCCAGGCTCTGACCGCATTAATAAATAAGTGTTGTAGTGTGGAGTGAGGAAGCCATTGACCCAAAACATAACAGCTGTGGAACTCAAGAACAACCCTGTGGAATATGGGTTTGTGGGTAATTTCTTTGACAACTTGTGAGGGCATTAGTATGCACAGGTATTATTCATTTTATTTATCAAAGCTTCATATCATGTTGCTTGACATACAGGACAAATGATTACAATACGTTTAATTTGTGACTTCTGGTTACGTTTTAATATTAGATCAGTTCTAAAAAAAACACAGAACATTGTACTTATACAACTGTCCATATTCTGTTATGCAGGTAAAGGAACAAGTTACCTTGTTACTTCTTCCTTAGTGTTTTAATCTATTTCTGTCTTATAAAAATTATGTTTATATACAATTAATTTGCTTTGCTAATTGTGTTTTAAGGGGAAATATAGTCTATATCCATGACGTTCCACTTCCGGGATTGCTCCGTTGCTGCTGGAAATTCTGCCGGATGTCCCTATTTTTGGCCAGATGTCCATTACCTTTCCGCTTTCTTTGTGATGGAATTTTAAACTCCGGTGGATTTATGAAGACTATGGTTAACTGCTCCTCAGATCTCTGCAGGGTAAATCCATACAGCTAGCTAGACTATCTGGCCAATCTGAGTTTTCTGTTGCACGACTAAAACAACTTTTGAACGTACACATGTTCCACCAAAACAAGTTCCTTCCCGAGGCTATTTTGCAGCGGCACCGTGGCTCCGCCTGGCGCTTAGCACCGCCCATGAGAATTGTGATTGGTTTAAAGAAATGCCAATAAACCAGAGCACGTTTTTCTCCCATCCTGGAATGCTGTGTGAACTCGCCAGACCGAGAGCCTAGGGGAAATATAACTGCTGCCTGGATTCTGTTTCATGGCAACGTTTTATATCGGTAGGAACATCTGCATTTACTGTATGTACCGCAAACTAGAGTTTAGATTCTCGGCCCAAGCCCGAGTCCGACCCGAGCCCGACACAACCTTATTTCCGCCACTATCCTCGGGCCGGGTAGGGCCCGGGCCGGACCCTTGATCAAGCATTTTTTTTATCCATTACCTATTTAGCCTAATTGGGTGGGGAGAAAGCTATGCCAAATCAGAACTATTATAAATATGTATATATAAGCTATATAAAAGTAACAAATGTGTACAAAATTTAGGCTGCAGTTACAAAATGCAGCACTTCATGCGCAGAGTCTCCTCCTCTCGCACGCATCACACCGGGCCTGCTGTGCTGTATTGTGTATCTTAAGTGCAACATGGAGCTTGAAGATGTAAAGAAAAAAAGAAAAACAGGAGAATTACCTTTGAGCAAGTGTGGAGGAAAGTCGGAGGTATGGAAGCAGTTTAAACAAGTCGTGGGCAGTGACAACAATATGTTGTTCATCGTTGTTTCTTTTTTTTTTACATTTCTTCATTCAGATCCATTTGCGATCCGTTCCATTCTGAATAAACAAACAGCGCAGTTTACAGGCTTCGTCCTTGTTGCATTATTCTAAACAGATTTCTACAGTTCAACAACTCTGAATTGTAGTTGAGAACGTCAGTTATAACGGCCCACGTATTAAAAAAGTGTCGGGTTTAAATCGGGCTCGGGCTCATAATTACAGTTAATGTGTCGGGCCGGTCTCGGACGCAACGTGCTCGGGCTCGGGTAGGTTCGGGCTTGATTTTTTGGGTCGATCTAAGCTCTACCGCAAACTAGTCATAGCGAGGAGGTCATTGTGGTTCAAAGTGCAGGATTGTGACACCAGGGACCGGGG
This sequence comes from Sander lucioperca, assembly GCF_008315115.2. Taxonomy (NCBI): domain Eukaryota; kingdom Metazoa; phylum Chordata; class Actinopteri; order Perciformes; family Percidae; genus Sander; species Sander lucioperca. Next base: position 21,992,812 of record NC_050187.1, read on the forward strand.
GATTCCCATCTTGAGTCCCGTGTGTGGTTAGGTTTAGAAAATAAAAGCGCTTTGCTTAAGAGTAACCTGTCTCGTGATTCAAATCAGTCAGACTTTTTCACAATTAAACTGACACTACGATCTTTTCCTAACCTCAAACAAAAATGTCAAACATGCTTTTGTTGCCATGAGCAGACATTGTAGGGAAAACAAGTTAAATACATTGTCAGTGAAAGTGATGCTGCTGCATTTAGTGTTAACATTTTGCAGTATTGGTATATACGTTAATTTTCTCATTGTGTTTATATAAATGAATCTGCGCAGAATTACATTTCTTACAAAACGTGTTTATTAGTATTATATACGTAAATGTAAATTCTAGGAATCAGGGTTGGTAAATTAGTTTGGCTTTTTAACTTCAGGCTGTCTTCCAAATTGGAAAAAAACAAACTCATTATCATGTTACAACTGCTGTTCACAGCTTTCTTGTTTCCTTTTAGCTAAATATGCATGTCTAAATAATAAGGTTTTAAAATCAACTGTTCTTGTGATTTGTGATACTGGGCTATATAAATAAATATAATTGACTTTACTGTTACTTGATACAGCACATTGCTTTTCAAATAACGCCAAATTCACTATCTGCTCCACGGATTATCATTGATACATACCATCAAATGGTTTCTGTACCAATATGATCAAAAACTGTCCTGATATTGTCCTGTGACCGCATCATTAAGGGTGAGTTTTATTCTGCTGATTGTAAATGTGTCTGCAGCCTGTAATTTGACTGGTTGCAGGCGGAAAAAATTACAAAGGGGGGCAGCTAGAAATTAATGATAGTTATCCTGCATGCAAATGAGCTCTGATTGGATGAGAGTCGCCAGTGAATGACCCACAGTGTCATAGTTGTTATGATGGGAGCAAGGGATGAGACGGGGTTTATCAGAGTGTTTGGTGAGCGTGATGTGGACGCGGTCTCCCTTCGCCCGTCAGTGTCACCCTGGGATGAACTTTGTTTGAGCAGGGATTTCTACCTCCCTCAACACCCAATCCCTCATCTTCTCACTCATAAATCTCCCCCTCTCTGCCCACCTCAAGGCGCCCTTGGCTTTCGTCTCTGTCAACTGTCTATCAAAATAAAAATAGCAACCAGAATTTTGTTTTTGATGCCATTGAGCTGTGGAGTGATGCATACAGCAATTTCCCATTGACATCACATTGTCTCTCAAGTCCTTATTTAATTAGCATGGAGAAATCTCAGGCTTCAAATTAATGTGAATGTGAACACAATGTGAGAGAATAGGGCTGACCTTGACAATCATTAGGTTTTCTTCAACTAATCAATTAGTGGATTTGATTGAAAAAAACGTCAACTTGGTTAATGTTATTGTCCCTCGTCAGAGGAATGTATTCATGCAGGGATCACTTAACATATATCCTTTATTAAAGACAAAAGTGTGTTTATAAATACAACTGTGTCAGATTACTCACTAATAGCTCATTCAACATCAAAAAGACCATAAGAAAAACAACTATTTAGCTAAGAATGCCTGCATCTTTTAAGACAATAACTTCAACTAAAAGGGTGCAGCCATTAAGAAAATGCAAGAACTGTCCTCTTTCTGTTTGTCTGTCCCACGTTCCCTCAGTATTCCGTCCCTTAATTCCTTTTCTTAACACATTTGCTGCTTTCATTTTTTATTAATAATCCTCCCATCCATGTGCCATGCTTTCATGTTCTCCTCTTTACCTTGCATCATCTGATTGTGACTCCACTGTACTTTAGTCTCTCAACAGAGATTCATTTCTTACACTGTGCATGTAAACCCTGCAGTGTACGTCATGTCCATTGATCGTCGCACGAATGGAGACTAGCACTCCCCAGCAGTTCAACATATAGTAATAACAGAACAAACTTCAATCCAAAGCAGAGCGGACAGATGCACACTATCCATCCCTCCATCGCTAAATCCAGATGTAGGACAAATGCAAGCACACCCACACACAAACATGCTCGCTTGTATTGTGTGTTTGTGTGGTGAAGTGAGGATTAGTTAATATGCCCATGGACACTTCTGCCATGTGACATCAGCCTACCATCCTCTCTCCTACTATTTGCGTCACTCTGTCTGTCTCCCTCTCTTCCCATCTGCACATCCATTCTGACCCACAATTGTTGTCTATTTTTGGGATTGTCTGATTAGGGGCCAGATGTGCAAACTGTGTCTGGCTGCAGCAGACGCCTGTGGAGTGGGGGAGTGACAGGGGGAAGGGGTTTTAATCTGCCCACCAGTAAGCTGTAATCAGGCCCGGGTAGCACAAGAAGGGAGTGGGGGGGAGGCAGCACGGGGCCCAGTCTTACTGGGCCCTGTGGTCTGTACTGATAGGGCCAGTCTGGAGCTCAGTAAGTGCATATCTGTGGGCTGAACTGTTCACTGGGAGTGTGATTGCAACCTTTGCACTCCTGCCTGTGTGGTTAACCTCACAGAGACACACAGATGAGGGGGAAGTCTGAAAAAATGTCGGCGGGGGAGCTTCTGCAGAGGGATTACACATCAGTTAAGTAATCCCCTTCTCTCTTCAATTAACAGCCACTAATAAGTTACATGATGCTGCAGGAATTCATTTTCCACCTCTATCTCTGACATTCTTCGTCACTGTTACAGTGATGTTACACAAACTTTTTCTTTCTTCACTGCCTGTCTCCCATTTTTGTTTCCATTTCGTACCGACATATTCTACCCCGCTTGTGACGTTTAAAAAAAAGTACATACACACAAATTACAGCGAGAAGCCCTACAGAGACACTTCTAATGATTTGTTAGGAGAGAGGGAGATATTTGGAGAAAAAGTGATGGAGAGAGACAGGTATGATTGCGTTTATTGTGCCAAACATAGACACACTGCAAGAAGGACACAACACTGTTTTTCTGCACATTGATTAAGCTGTTTTTACCTCTCAAGTAAGGGAGTGACTCACAGATCCACAGGTTTGTTTTGCGTTGATTTGAGTTTGAATTCTTGGAATGTTAGCTGCTGTAGTCTTTATTGGTTTGTAAGTGTGTCAGAGCTGTTGTCTTCGGGATGTACAGTGGCATGAGATCAAAGCTGCAACAATCCTTTTACCATAAACAAAAAAAAAAAAATATATTGTTAGATTCAGATACTTGGCTTCCGTTGCTTTGCACATTTTGGAAATGCATTTTGCTGTTTAAGTGTGTAAGTAGAAAGGTTTTTTTCACAATAAAGGTTTCACAATACAAATAACCTGGGTATTCAGCTAGTCAGCATTCACAATCATAGTGTTTTCAGGTGCAAATAATTAGTCCACCCCATACACTAATGTTACAGTGAACTAGGGATGTAACGGTATGAAAATTTAACCTCACGGTTATAGTGACCAAAATTATCACGGTTTTCGGTATTATCGCGGTATTTTAAAAGTGTGTTCAATATGTTTAGAAAGCACTGATAGGCCTACACAAGCTGAAATAGTTTCAAAAAGTGTAACAGTGTTTATTATATTACAAAAATATAGGCTATAGGCTTGTAAAAACTATTGAAAACTGGCTACTTAACCACTGGCCCGCTGTAGGGTCTCCGGTAAGAACTTGAACCAGAGATGTCTGACTTTGAGATCCAGGAAGATTTATTTACAACTCGAACATGAAGTTAACTATGAAGTTGTACATATTGAAATATGAATACACTTAAGCTTTAACGTTTACACAGAAAACGAGGCAGTAAAACCCATGACAGTTTAGCAACTTGCGTTCTGGGCTACACACATCACTTCAACAAGTCAGAAAACGGGAAAGGAATGATAAAGAAAAAAGTCAGTTTACAGCTGAGCTGCTGCGTTCTGTCCCCTTCTCCTGTCTGAGCACAGTGCGCCTGAGCGGCAACTTCAGGAGACTCGGCTGAAGCTTGGAAGGATTAAACGCAGGGTTTCCACACTGTGGTAATCCACCGTGATACTAATTATATTTTAAATGAAAACGGTAATTGTTATCGTCAACATTTTTACCGTGGTTTACCGTTAGACCGGTAATCGTTACATCCCTACAGTGAACATAATGATGAAAAAGTACATATCAGAAAATAACTGACTCATATGTCTAATAAGGTATTGGGTACCCAAGGCAGTATGCAACTAAAATGTCAGAAGTAACTCTAAAAAGACTAATTTTATCAATGGCGTGTCATATTTGTTTACTACTTTACTGTGCTTGGGTGAGATTATAGATTTAATTAGTGTGATTACTGCAAGCTAATTTTGACAGCTAGAAACTTCCAATCCAAGCTTTTTCCAATATTGCCTGCAGTCTAAGTTTTGATATCTATTATATTTAAATAAATATAATTTTTTTTTTCATAAATAGGATTTTTGAATGGTGGTCTATTAATATCAATATCTCAAATACTATACATGCTAAAGAAGTTAAATTTGATACACAGGTGCCCCATGGTGCATGTTACTTTCTCTTGAGAAATTGTTTGTCATGCAATTATTAGTAAAACTTGTAATTTCAAAGTGCCTATAGCTTTAAAGTTTCTCTATTTGGTGTTTTATAATAGCCCTGACATATTACTTACATGTAAGGTAAACATACAATAAAAGGGGTGGAGACAATAAGAGAAACACCTCTACATTATAATGAAATCAAATAGAATAACTTTGTGAGGCTTATCATTTTTATTTTTTGTTGTAGGGTTTCGTAAGAACGTGTTTATAGATACCCATATCTAATAAACATGTATTACAGAAACATCATGAAGTTTTAAGCAAAACCAAAATCTACAATATGAACGATACAAACATCCCTTGTATAAACATTTAAAGATTTTGAGACGTGACAAAGAAATGACCAGTGGTGTATACTAGAAACAAGAAGGGGCCGTTACTGATGTGAACTGTAATGCACAGCTTTGACAGCCAATCCCTGTGGACCATTGGCCCCAACTATATAACACAGAGTGCTCATCTGTTTTGACCTGCTGTCAGCCCATGAGCAGCCATTACCTGGCAATGTGTGTTACTGGACAACTGCCCTTTGTCAGTCTCATTGTCCTTTGCCAGGCCCTACTGGACTTAACCCAGAATGCCCTTCTGCCCCACTGGACATGGATCCATGCAAAATAAACTATCAATCCAACTGGGAAATTAAAACAGTCTCCCTGTTTGCTCCGTCTCCAATGATCCCTGTCCTGGGCTGCCTGCCACCACAGGGATTAGTGATACCTCTAACCTCCAACCTTGACGTTTTTTAAGTATATGCTTGTCAAACCAGAGGTCAACATTCCTCCCTCAGGTGGACCATTGGTGAAAAAATATATCATCCAGATTTTCCTGTCCTTGCTGGAGGAGCTTTCCGTAGGCTCTGTTCGACATTTTCTTATCATCACATAAGGCCTGATATTTATATGAAAGGGCAGACTTGTTTATGGTTGCATATGGACATATAGTATGAGACGTTTTATGATGAGAGGACCCTCGTGTTGAGTTGGCCATTTGCCATCCATCTAAAGGATGACAAATTAGCTCTGAGTTTCCTCTTCGGTGCTTTTGCCCTTTCTCAGGATTCTTTCTGTCTCTCTCTTTTTTCACTCCCTCTCCTTCTTTTACAATTTTCAAACAGTGGCTGCCCACATCTCAAGAGGGCCAGTGTTTCGCTGCAGTTTGTAAATGTAAAATGATATGCTCTTCCTAGTTATCTAAATAAGATGCCTCTGATCTTTTTGTAGGATGGTTGTAAAGGTGTGCCAGATTGATTGGGACAGTGTAGGCTCCTGTACCATACTGCTTGTTAGGTTAGTTGTCCTTTAAAGTCTGTTTTTTTAGATCTCCACTCCCAGGGAGCAGCAGTTTGATTTATTGGTTGCTAAAAAGGTGCTTTTGCAGATGAAGCCACATGAAAGCACAGGCTATTGAACAGAGTGTCAGGTAAAAATTCCCTTTGAAACTAAATGTCAGTAAGCACTGCCTTGTTGCGTTAGTAATATAGAGGTCGATAAGCTGTCAAGACTTGAATTTCTTAGGAGGTCTCATTTAAAAAGTATGATTAAAGAACTATGTACAGAAAAAAAACTAACGTACGTTCGTGGTGCATATCAAAGCTTTAATAATCTCCAATGTAGTACATAGCCACCCTTCGCATTCCCCAAAACACCTTCTAGTTAACTATGAAATTATCCCTACCACTGCCCCAAAATTAATCTCAACACTGTTTCACAATTTGATTCATTGAGTCATTATCACTATTTCTTTGAAATATATTATTATATTATATTATGAGTTAATCTAGACTAAGTATGTTTTGAAGTCCCAAGGTGTTAAAGAGTTGCTGTCTGTTAAAAAGCAAAAATCTTAAAGGGGTGATAGAATGGTTATATAGGGTATTTTACACTGTTCCTTAAGGTCTCCTAATAGGGTATGTAACATTGGTTGGGCTGAAAATGGCCCAGGTGCTATATTATGGGGTCTAATGCATCCCTGTGGAATGGCTCTATTTGGAACGAGTGCTTTTCTTCCAAATATGGTATGCTCAAGAACATACATATACAGTGGAGAACAGACAGCAGGTCTCATATTTCAGACACTGCAATGTTATACATTGTTCGTCTGCTATTTTGTTACCAAATTCACTTCTGAGACTTTTTTATGCGAGAAATCAACTATATAAAGGTCAAATATGGGCCGTTTTATGAAAATTGATGGCTAATTGCAAATTTGGTAAGACGTGTCGGACTTCAGGAGCTCCACACAGTCTGACGAGACAGCGGCAACCCGCTGCGCTCCATACCCAGGGCAAAGTCACCGTTTCTGGGTTACTGGACTACCGGGGCTTGGGGCTCCGCGGAGCTGGCCGGCTGCCGACAGCGGCTGCCTTTCGTCACGGCATTTATATCACAGCTACCCTAAGGTCTTACAAAGCTAACACTTTTGTCCGATTTTCATTTAATGCATTTTTGTGAATTTGAGGGGTCTCGTTAGGAGGAGCTGCTAGTGTCCCATTCAATCCTATGGGAAAAGACCGCCGCTACACTTTTGGCATAACTATAGTATATTTTTAGTTTGAATTTCGTCACGGCATTTATATCACAGCTACCCCAAGGTCTTACAAAGCTAACACTTTTGTCCAATTTAAATTTAATGCATTTTTGTGAATTTGAGGGGTGTCGTTAGGAGGAGGGTAGCTAGCTCTCATTGATAGAGCTCGTATAGAGGGCGTTTATTTCCCTGATCGTTTGTTTAAATAACTCAACACACATATCCATTATAAGATTAAATGGAACCTGTGGTAAGAGATTGTGGGCGTAACAAGCTCGCTGACCGCGCTCTCACTCACACACACCGGCCATTTAGCAGGAAGAGGGGAGGGAGAGCAGCGAGCTGCAGGCCCTGGAGCTCCATCAGGAATTTGGTAGTCCAGTAACCCAGAAACGGTGACTTTGCATACCTATGCAAAGTCACCGATGGCTACTGTGTCATCAGTTGCCATCAATTTTCGTAAAATGGCCCATATTTGACCTCTACATAGTTGATTTCTCGCATAAAAAAGTCTCAGAAGTGAATTTAGTGATGAAATAGCAGACGAACAATGTATACAATTTCTAAGATCTGCGCGACCTAGATTCACAAGACAAACTGGTCCCAGATCAGTCAGTGGCCTATGTAAATTTCGGGGCGTTACAAAGATAGAAGGTAGAGCCAAATAAGGTAGGAGTTGAGGAGTTGACGTCAACTTTTAACTTTGTTGAGATTCGCCCGTTTTCAGCAGCAGTTTCAAATTGTGAGATTTGCATAGGAAAGAGGTGTCAATGGGACTTTGAGGTTCTCTGTATGTCCTTTTTACCCACCGAACTGTCGTAATTCAACTATAACAAGGTAAACTCGGTTTTGCATTCTATCACCCCTTTAAACAAGCTTTTTTTTTGTTAATATTGTCTGATAAATTCTGCTCAGCTTTTTTTTAAATGTCATGGTTTTACGAGGCAAAATGTTGATTTGTTCTATCACAAGCATTCTACAAATTGATTGAAGCTTGCTTGCACCCATTTTTTCCACCTGATTCCTCTGGGACACGATCACTAATCATTTTGTAATTGAAGTTTTACGGCTTCAAGTCATCATTGTTAGGTTGATTAGTGAGAAGATCTCTTTCGGTGAGAGCTAATTACCCCGAGACCAAAATTAGAAGATCTTGATTGTTTTTGGTTAAGGCCCTATTTACCTATTAGTGATTGAATTATGGTTGTTGCATTTGTTATTATTCCCCTCTTTTTAAATCTCGGACACCACTCCACCCCTACCCAATACTTTCATTTGGAACAAAGGTTCCATCAGGTTGTTAAAATAAATGTTTCCTGATATGTATTGAACAAAAGCCCATTATGTATCAGCTGAGGACTGGGAGAGAGTCACTACTGTCCGAAAAGCTAGAGAATATATACAGAAGTAATATACAGAATTACAAAATGTATTAATGAAGCTGCTTTCTTTGTTTAGGATAAGCACAGGACCGCAGTTCGCCGACAAACCAAAGTTAGTCTGCAATGCTCCTGCTGTGTGAGATAAAAACAAGTTGAATCAAATTATTGGCTTTGAAGTGATTTTCCCTTGGTAATACAACATATATAGTATGAAGATAAAACAGTGTGCAATCTACTTACAGTACAGTATCTGTCTGGGTCCATTTGGGCTTGGGGTGGCTGTGGATCAGAGGTAGAGTGGGTCAGCCCTCAACCACAAGATTGGTGGTTCGATCCTCAACTCCTCTGGCCACATGTCAAAGTGAGTCCTTGAGCAAGACACTGAACCCTAAGTTGCTCCCTGGATGTTGTATGTGGCTGTCCACTGCTCCTAATGCTTAGTATGGGTTAAATGCAGAGATTGAATTTCACCACATTGTAAGATTGTATGTGACAACTAAAGTGTCTAATAATAAAGTTGTTTTTTTACTCCTCAACTAAATTATTTGGCCTGTTAATGTGCTGAACACCTGATGTAATCTCACAGGTGTTTAAATATCATTGAAATTGAAATTGGAGAGTTTGTAGGCGAGGCAGCCAGTTAAACCCAGCTCAGTCTGCACCTTAGGCATTTCCCCTCCAGTCAATGGTACCTTCTGCTTGGCTAACAAATGTCATGTTACGCAAGAGCCTGACCTTGTTTAGTAGGGTCAATCTAAACTAATTAACATATTAACTCTGTCGGCCACTGTTGGTAACAATGCTAGCAGTGTTTAGCAACCAAGCAAGTTGCATTTTATTACACTGCTGACATACATGTACAATAATAGGTTTCAGAAATATACACTAGTGAATCTCTCAAACATCCTCAGACATACTAATAGAATCCAGCAAAATGTCAGTGGAAATTTGGCAGCTAGACTTCAATATGAGGTGATCTTGCATCTTTTGGTTTGATTTCATGTTGCCTCCCAGTCTTCATTCTCTTAAACTAGATAGTTTTGTGTCCCTGATCAGTCTAATTACCCATTGAGTGGCTTTGACCATTGTTTACTTCATATGACTAAGTCACCACAATACTTGACCACACAGAAAACAAACTTCTACAGTTAAAGACACATTGTTTCTTTCATCCACTTGCACATGATGTTCCATCACCCACCTCCTCTTTTCTAATGTTGTTGTTGATTTGTGTCAAGACCAAGATCAACAGCTCTTTCCAAAGAATTCACTAGCCCTTTTACAACCATAACATTTTACCCAAGAAATAAAGTTGATAAGAGACACATAATGTTAAAAACACACACAACCCCAAGCCTGATGATCAGATTTGTTGAAAATCTACGGACCTCAGTAATAGAGCTCCCCGTGCTGCTGCATACCCCTCTCCCTGAGCTGTGTGATCAGCTGCGTCTTTCATCTAGCTCCTACCCTTCTGCACTGTATTGTTTTTGACTGGTTATCATTTTAAGCAACCACATCACATTCCATCATGAGACATACACAACATTCACTTATGCAGATTGAGAAGGGCACAACTCATTTAATGTTTACACTTTACTCTTTAACCCTTTCTTTCATATTACTCTGCATTCAGTGTGTACATAGTCTATATTTCCACAGTAGTTTATGAAAAGCTTGGCTCTCCTCTGCAGTTTGAAACGCCACCCTTCTGCCGCACTTCTTTTCTTCTAAATCAAGGATGTACCGTTTTAGGATTGGTCATGGTCTTCTAGATAAGTGGATTAATCCATAAGTAGTTTTACAATCATGTATGTTTACTGTATGTGTCAGCGTCTGCAGATTTCACCCTACATTTTTATCTTGAGTGCTGTAGAAGGGGGGTGCACAGGAGATTTGGTTTAGACTATTTTACACATTTTTTACACCCTTGTGTACCCAGAGAACCTGGAGGAAGTGACTTATTATTCTAGAAGGCTTTTTATTGTGAGCAAGGCTTGGTGTAGAATATCATTAGGAAATATCACCCACTGCTAAACAATTGTAAATTTGGAAACAGGTTGGGATCATTTCAATTTCATAGTGAACATAACTGAGCACACTTTGTTGCTTTGAGTAAGTCTTTCTATTCACATGCATGTGTATGTTTGTGCCTCACTTCCTCAGTGCAACATATGTGTGTGCTCAGATTGCAAAATTGACCCGTTATCACTGCAAATGGAGGCATTATTCTTTTTCTCTGCTTGCACATGCACATACACACACACACACACACACACACACACGCAAAACTAACAAAACAGACAGTCTGTGATCCCTTAAAAAGCTTCTCAAAACGATTGAAACTAACTTCTATTCCACACACGCACACATGTGCACACTCTTTCTACTTCACACTGAGTATATTCTCTCAGAGCAGATTTGCATACTTATTTTGATGTTGCTTGTTGTTTATGTCTCCGTTTGCGAGGTGTGACCCACTTGCTCTGTTCATTTTGTCGCTATTAAAGGAAACCCTCTCCTTCTATTTCTTCAGCACATGGGTACAGGTTTTCCAATTGCTATATAATCATAGAACTCTTAATACGAACAGTGGTTACACCTTAGGAATTAGCAGTGCAAGAGTATGTGTTGATAATTATTCCCCATGGATCTTAGATTTAAAAAAGGTTGTGTATGCTTCCCGACTAGTGTTGACGAACTGACCGAAGAGACGGTTAATTAACCCGAGTCGTGTCACTGAACCGGGAGAATCGAGTGCCATACGTCAATGAACCGACTCACTCCTGTTTTTTTACCTCATTCGTGCCGGCAGCGCTTCGCTCAAGCTGAGTGCGATCGGTATATGCTCCGTTGTGTGTAGCTGGTATTTTTCTGCTACTGTGTGTGTAGTAATCTAGCTCATTAGCGCCTCCACTGGAGTGGTGGTAGAATCAATCAGGAAATGGGCTACCTCGAGCAGCACAATTGGACCCAGAGAATGTCTAATAAGGAGAGAACTTCCACTCTCTGGAAACTTCCGGCTTCTGAACTGGTTGCAGTTCCACAGGCGAGTGCAGAATGAATGGAGGTCTATGGAGCTATACCCCTCAAAATCCACTTTTCTCAGGATATAATTTTTTGTCTAGTAATTTGAATGTTGCATTCGAAAGGGGAGGCAAAGAAAATACACACTGCTGGGTGTTAGATTTTTTTAAAGTCGCTTTTTTGTTCTAAAAAGCCTTTTAAAATGTCAATGACGTCATACACATTGTACGGCCAGAGATAATGCTTTACGGCAAGCTCTGAGTCGCTTCCTTTCTCTCGCGGCATCGACAACACAGCTGACAGGTTAGGCTCTCCCTGTCAATACACGTGCTGGAAAGAGGTTTGCTAATGTTTTAAAGACCACACCGAAATATTCACTCTGACATTCTGGTTCCGCTTTGGATGCCATCAAGCGGGATCTCTGGTCGTAATCAGTCCTTCACTGACCAATCAGCATTCATTAGCAGAATGCTAGCGTGTTATGGGCAACAACGACTCAACCCGTAAGAAATCGAAAGGACATAAGTACTCGTTCATTCAACTTTCGACCTATAATCCATGTTGAACTTCCAAAAACTACAATAAAATCTGAGATTTCTCAACGACAATCATGCGAAAGAGACAAATTTAGCCGTTTAGCTTCATAGACTCCAATTAATTTTGCACTCGCCCGGAACTGGAACTCTGGTGGAACAGCAACCAAATTCGGTACAATGGGGCTTAATAGGGAGTGAACAAGCTCTCTGTAGACGGGCTCTGATTGGACCGAAAGAGTTGTTGAAGAGTTGAAGAAGAGCGGTTGCAGTGAGAGCTACTCGGTATGACTGTTCTCGGTGACTGTTGACTCAATTACTGAATGCTGTACTACTAATGTTGAGAGCCAATCCCATGAGCCATTGTAATGTATCAGTGCATTGAATACTCTAATTGTGCTCTTTAATGTAGCCTATGTTTGTGTTTACAAAATCACCACAACTCCCATTAGGTTAGGATACAGGCTACTGAACGAGACCGTAACCGTGCCTAATGCATGAGTCTATGTAATCAAACGGGTGTCTAGGTTCTCGGCAAGTTTGAGTTATCAACCAATCCCAGAAGCCTTTATGTCTCGTGCATCTTAGAAGTTTGTTCATGGAAATTCATAGGCTACATTACCAAGGGGAAAGTATTATATCACATTAAAAAATACAGTACATGTAATGTTATCTTGGTAGTTATGTTAAGTTAAATGTTAGAAGTGAATGTTGCTACATGGTAGGTAGGCTGTCACGAGGAGACCGTGCACCAGGCTACCGAATGTAACTGTGGCCAGTGCGTGAGTCTAGTGTCGCTCAGTATGAGTGTACAAATAGTATGTCAGCCTATTTCAGAGACATGGAGAGCATGACATTTGCAGTTTGAGGCTACATGTCTTGGAGCGACTATGGCGGGGGAAGTAAACGCACAATCCTGACATATGTTGTCCTGTACTGAGAAAGGATTTTCACACAATCACAAGTAGCAAAATGTGCTGCATGGATGGAAATATCAGCTCTAAATAAACTTTTTTTTAATGTCCAGATCATGACACTGACTTAAATTTGAAACGAGAAGATGTAAATGCAATCAATGATATGCCTTTTGTTTTTTGTTTATCTGAAGTTTGGAAACTGCCATGATTAAAAATGCAGCAACATTGCATCCTAAGGTTTTTATCTCTGATTAGAATACACTTTTAAACAACCATATTAGTGAAGGCTCATGGGCATGCATATTTAATAAGAACACTATCCACTGTTATGCATCTGGCAACAGGTGCATAGTTGCACAAGTGAAGTCAGGCAACAGAAGGCCGGTGTGAAACCCAAGAGCGCTGAATGTTGGTGTGGTGTCACTGACCATGTGTCTTTTTTGTCTGGCCATCTCTGATTACATGTAATGTAAGTGTACACCACCTTACAGCAAGCTGCTTGAGATTCAATAACTGTCACGTAGACAGAGCAATTTTAAGAAAGAGAGATGGGAGTAGATGCTGAATAGTGGGTTCCAGTGCTCTTTCATGCAGTTTTTTTCCTTTTCCAGAACACATGGTACCTCTTAATTTACAGAGAGAAGGTGTTTTAGTTTTTGAATTGATTTATGTTTGTATTGCACCATACTGCCTCTACCTTTCTGGTATAATGTCAGCCGGCACTATACTGGCAGCAAGAAGAGATCAGCTGGTCGTATTTGTGAGAACTGTGTGTGGTGTTGTTCACTAACATACACCATTTCTCTAGCAGAGGCTTTTACAGAATAGCCTCCCTGAAACTGTCTCTCTTTCCCCCTATTTGCTAATATCTGTTCTTTTTTAAATAATGATCTCTTTTTCTCCTTTCCTAACATCAGAGCTGTTCCTCAACAAACTGTTTCATACTTTTCTTTTCTTCCATGCTTCTGCTCTGCTTCCCTCTGGCTCCACTAACCCCTGACCCCTTCAGACTGGCAGTATGAGGGTAAGAGGGCAACCATCCGTTGTCTGTTTTCCTTTGGTTTCATTACATTCCTGTATCCCCCTTTCACTATTTCACTATTGAATCCTGAACTTTCCTCACATCAGCTGCAGAGCGTGTCGCCTTGCAGCGCCTATTCTTCAACACTAGACACCTCCCTTCCTCCTGTCTCCTCCTCTCCACCTTTCCTGCTGCCCCATCTGGTGCTGTCTGTCAAGCTGACATTACCTGTGTCCCATGTGCTTGTACCATCTAGCTGCTGTGACCTCCCATCTGTGAAGCCACTCTCATCAGTGCTCTGCTTATGATGTTGCCACATGCTTTGACCACCCTGTTTGTCTGGTGTCAGTATCGCAGACCATTCCTGTTGATGTTTGTGCGGTAGCAGTCATAGATGCCACCTCCTATAAAAAGATTTGTCAATATGATAGCTTATGGCATGACAGAAAGACACTAAAACAACATTTTGAGGTTTATTTCCTCAGTCTAATGAAATATTTACAATGTCAGTGATTGTATGTCAGGTTTTTTTGCAATGTCGTTTTGGCATTGCTGTAGGCTATATTCAGACAATACTGTGCATCAGTCCTTCATTCAAAATTCAAAATAAGTAAATGTACAGTGTTTTTTAAGTGTTAGCAGCCAAATTAATTTAAATTATTAAAAGTAAAAAAATACTCATTCTGCTGAAAAACAGCCCACATTATTATATATTAAATTATTAAAATTGTGATACTGATGCATCAGTGCGTACTGTAAGTAGCATTTTACTGCTGAAGCTGTTCGCAGTACAGCTAGTTAGAACTACTTTCTAAATAAAATGAGGTACTTCAGTCCCGCGGTTCCCAACATACTGTAGGTCATCGCCCTCTGTGTGTCACAAGAACAAATCTAGGGTTGGGAGGGGATAGAAAGACAAAAAATAAAGTTCTGCTACACAAATTAGAATTCATTCATTAAATTGCTGCTTTTTGTGTTGAAATATTTAATCTTTTTACCTCTTCAGGCCTCAAACAGTAATTTTAAATCAAGCTATTTGAGAAGTTTAAAAGTATGTATCTTTGGTGGAACTGCCAAAACCTCATAAACATCCAAAATGTGACAAGGGGCCTCAAGTAGAAAACACTGGTTTCATATTCAACAATGCATAGCATTTTAAGTTTTGCAATTTCAAGTTTGTTTTAAATGTCAGTCAAATAAATGTAGTGAAGTAAAAAGTATAATATCTCCCTCTGAAATGTATTTTACTCTACAAAATAAGCAGTCATTTTCATAAGCTGCCATGAAGCACAATATACTGTTGGGATTGCAAATGAAATTATTTAAATATAGTACAGAGGGATTAAGCTTCTTTAATGTCATCTGCTTTTTCTTTTTGCGTATGCAGAGTGTAAACTGTCCCGGCCAGGCCCCCCTGCAACCATAGTGACCATTGATGAGGAGAGCCCCAATGGTATGTACCAATCAGTTGCCCACCTACTCTCCTCACTTATGTTTGCTCCACTTCATTCTGTATTCCAGTATGGTAAATGCTTCTGAACTCGTGGCTTGGATTACAGTATACATTTGGGATTGTTTCTGTTGCTTTGGTAATGCAATACATATTAATACTTCCCCTATTGGGACTGCTCAGTGTTGTAGTGTAATGGAGAACAGTCGCTCAGCTGACGATCTCTTGGGACAGGATGGTTATGGGAGCCGTTTTGTCAGGCATATTGGATTGTCATTTTTATTGTATTTTAAATTAAAAATAAATAAATTATAGTTGTTCTTGGTGTGTATATTTGTTCTGCTCTCCCTGGGTACAGCAGACGTGTATGTGTGTGTTTGTGTCTGAGTGAGTGAATACAGATGGTGTTTGGCATACAGATGTGACATGGGGCTCCATTAATGAGTTGTGTGCTCCCCACGCAGGTTGTCTTTACTGTGGTATACCTGTGCTACAGCAGCATATAAATCGCTGATGCATAGAGAAGACAGACACTTGAGTGGATCAGGTGCAACAATTCTGCTTCTCTTTTTCTGTTCTTTCTTCATCTTCTTCTAGCCTCTCCATCACCTGCACCCACTACTCAGCTTTCTATAGTTTTCTTCTCTTTTCCTCCCTCTCCTTCATGGCTCTTTGCTATTAGTGTTGAGCATTTGCCATCTGGATTTTGTGTGCGTGCGTGCGTGCATGCGTGCGCGTAAGATAGGGAGTGCTGACTGCTGCTTGGGGAGGAGCTGTATGTTCATTGTAGAAATGAGAAATGTATTCCCCTAAATGGAGCAGGTGTGTGTTCGCCTCACTCAGTTCTCCCTGCAGATATTAGTACTGCAGGTTAATAGAGTTTAATGAGCAGCTCTGACTGAAGATACAATCCAGAGCTTGTTTATACAATCCGAATGCAATTCCACAGATGCTCCACTTCCCTGCAATGTGCACTGGGCACTGCTTTGTGGGTGGTTATTAAGGAGAAACTGTGTGTGTGCACATATGCATACACCTTATGTGCATATTTGTATCCCAGGATTATGATTGGGTGGCTCTGTGTCAGATGAGGCTGCCATTCGTCAATGCAATAGCCTCCAATTCAGGCTGTCATACTGCGTCACCTACTCCTTCCTCTGTGTGTGCAGCTGTGATTTGGGGCTTTGATCGATTGCCGGGAGAATGTGTGAGATGGAGGTAGCCAAGCCTGCATCCGAAAGCCTCCCTCGGACCACATGCGTCGATGCTCAATGTGTGAGGGATTTGCACTAATCTTCCATATAAAGCACTCATTTACCTGGGATACGGGTCTCCACCGTCTTTTATTTATCTTGCCATGATGAAACGGCCCAGAGCCCATCCTTCCCATAATGGAATGTAAAACAGGCAACCAGCCGGTATTGACCAAAGCAATTATCCTTCTAAATGTGTTCCATCTCTTCTCTTCTGTCACACAGAAACCATACAAATGACACGTAATAAGATTCCATCTTTTCTGAGCAATTGCTTTTATATTCATTTATGTCAGTGAATGGGAAAGCAAACAACATAATCTCTGTCTGGCTTTGTTTGTCCGAGGTCGGAAAAGATAGACAAACAAATACATTTAAAATCCTGTTTTCTTCGGCTCCTCAGAAGAACAGATTTGCCATCAGTCAGAACAGCAAAGAAAGTATAGGGTTCCCTGTGGGAGAGGTGAGTTGCTCAGAAACATTTGCAACCGTCAAGGCGCTATATTTGATCAACAGTTGTTCATTCATTGATTGTCTAGGGTGGAATTATATTTGACTCAGTTAATCCAATAAACCTGGGCTTAGACATTGTGAAAGAATCCCATTTTCTTGGTTCTAGCTTATTCTTTTTATTTCAGCATGCTGTGTTTTATTCTTGGATGTTTTCACTTTAGAGAAGCAGATGCACGAGGGGATAGCAACCCAGTTGCTCAAATGAAGCGTAACATGTTTAATTTATCCAAGCTGCTGCTTTGCAGACCCACTGACAGGTGCCAGACACAACACATAAAGTCTAACTCGCTTGCAGAGTAGATGTCTAATGGGAAGAAAAAGCTTGTTTCCTATAGGCTCCTTTGTTTATTCAGCCTATGAGCTAAATCCAAAAGCAGTTAATCAGATTGAAGAGATTTCTAATATCATAGGATAGGGGCAGCTGGATATGAGGAGAGAGGAAAGGGGGGTGTTTTCTCATTGACAGAAAGCTTCCTACAACAGCATTGGGAAATCAGCGTGTCCATAAATAAGCGTGCCGTCTCCTAGCTTTTATTTTGTCTCTGCAAATTCATGATTTGTATCAACTATTGCCTGAAGCGTGTGAGGATGCTCTCACCCCTCTGCATACTGTGCAACAGCTTATAGGAAATCAAAAGTGTTGCTGAAGGGCTTTAATAAAAATGAGTCAATTTAGCATTCTTTTATGTGTTGCATCTGCCAAGGTAGATTCACTCTAAATGCTGATAAATCATTGCATCTTGAGGAAGGTTGACACCCATTTGAATGAGGCAATCAAAGTAAAACTACTCCACAGGTTGATGATGCAAGTGATCGTATTAGTCAATCAAATGCATGCTTGACCTTAAATATTACCCCCCGGATACACTAAATTTCCACAAATGGTTTGATGGGTAATCAAACCTAATCACCAGTGGTAGAGGAATCCATTTGGTTATTGGACCTTTGCTTTGGCACAGTAACGTGTTTTTTTTTTCAGTAACAGGTAACACAGTAACACACAGTTTCCTACTCAGATGACCCTTAATATAAAAATATATACGTTGTGGAATTTCGTGTGTGTCATTCAGGTCAGTGTCCAACATAACCTCATAACCTTTCCAGGCAGAGGAGTTGTTCAACTTTGTGCCTCCATAGTTGATGGGAGACGTAGCAGCTGTCTGATAAGACAGTGCTGCTCACCCTGCCAAGGCCATAGAGAAAGTAAACACAACACATTTAGTCTGTGCTGAGCTATTTGGGCATCCGCAATATCTTTGTTTACTTTGAAGGTTCAGCTAAACTTAACGCCTCCAGCATGAGTTTAAATAAACCTTCAGGAAGACAGTAACTTGTAAAAGTTGGGATGGCACCTACACTGTCCTGTGTAATCCTAAATTGTCCTCAATTGAGTGTTCATTAAATGCTCCTGTGTAATTCATCAAAGTCTTCCAAACATTCTTCATGTGAAATGAGTTGTGCTGCTCCTGAGTTTTTCCTTAACAATATATTCATCCACTTGGGAATTAAATTGATTCATAAAACTGTTTCTTACCAGTGAAGTGCATTGCGAGTACTGACATGGCCAGAGGTCCAGCTTCAATTTATAGCCGCTGTGATATACACATACTACCAACAGTAGACTTACAGTAATTGTTGTGACAAGCTTGTTGAGTAATTCATTATACCCCTCCCATTAAGACAACAGGCATCACCAGTCTTAAAGCTGTGCATAAGAAAGATAATAAAAACTTCATGTTAGCACTGCAAGCTGTTAATATTATGACATTGAGTAGAGCAGCGCAGAATGAGGCAATGTATCCATTTGTATGCCTCTCTCCACATTAAAGGTGTGGAGATTGTTTGATGGTAATTCAAGTTCAGGCTCAATTTGCACGTGCTTCATATTTTATATTGTTATATCTACAGAAGAGTCCTTAACCCTCTGAAACCCAAGCCAGTTTTCAGTGTTTTTTACTCCTGTCACATTATTACTCACTGTGAGCTCATTTTTCACTCTATCTGCAAGTCTGGCATCTCAAATTAACCCTCCTAACCCCTAAACCCGCCGGCGGGTTTGCAACAGCATAATATTAAAGTAAATTGTTCGTCAGCAAAATTTCGACCGTACCTGAATGCGTCTCTGCAAAATTCGCCGACATTATGTATAAAAGCTCCAAAGATAGTCCAAAAAATAACTTTGTGGATAAAAAAACTCACATAGAACAAAAAGATTGTAAAAAATAATTTTGATTTGCATGATCAAGAAGCTGTAAAATGCATACAATTGTACAGGTTTAAACCTTCAAATGGCAATCATTGTGTTGACAGTGTAACGCACAGCCATGTGATGAAAATTCATCCAATCTGCGACTAAGACTGCAAGCCTAGTAAAGTCCTGCATTGAAAATGTTAAATAAATAAAAGTATGTAAGTATCATTAGGAAAATGTACTTCAAGTTAAATGTTTGGACTTATGTACAGTACTTCAGTAAATGTACTTAGATTTATCACTGGTGTTAAGTTTGTAAAAATGTTACTAATTCTTCGTGTGAATGATGTACAGCCAAAATTCTTGTTTTCCTGTATTGTATATACATGTGTTCCCTTAGGGAAATGTTGAATTATCTGATTCAATTGTTTTTCTATTTAAAAAAAAATAAATTATCAAATAAATCTAACTTACGTTTTTTCTAACTTACGTTTTCTTTCTCTTTGTTATACAGCTCAAAAGACATTAAGGAGCTTTTCCTATTTCTGGCCATGGTTGTGCTTGTTAAAAAAGAAATAATACTCTTTATTTGAATTAGATAGCGATGAAATTCAAGACTATCTGAGAGCGGCACTCCAACACAAAGCACTCCCTTAGCATACCCTTCCATTACTTTATGCCCTTTTGTTGTTACAAGTACTCCGACCAATCATTCATGTGATGGAAATTACACTCGTTTTGGACGGAATCAATGTCCTTGTCTCGTCCCTGCCTCTTCACGCTCATCTCTGAACTTGCACCAAAGTCAACCGCAGAAAGCTTGTATGAAAGAAAGTAAAGTGACAACTGCACCAGAGTCTGAAGACAAACAAAGAGGGCAACTTAAAAATTCTGCAGTATTTCAGGCGACTCTTTTCTCTGGTCTATCGTCAACTCCTTGCTTGCATTCCGTTTTTAGAACCCAGACAACTGGACACAGAGCAGCCTTGACACGGCATTACAAGATTTGATGGAGCTGAAATGATGGCAAACAGAAAATATAGAGTGCAGATCATGCAATCTGTTTAAAGGTCTCCCCTCTATCGCTCTTAAGGCCGTTTTACAGTTGCCGTAGCCGAGCTCGCGCTCGCCAATGTGACGTCAAAATGACGTAGATCTCATTGGCGCACCACTCTATTTTTTTCAGAGGCGCGCGACAAAGTGGAAACAGGAAGCATGAACGAGCTCGAGGGCAACCGGATGCCAGGACTCTCAGAGTGACTGCAAGTCTCTCTTGTAAATTCACTGGGTTAAGATGAGTTCTTGTATGGCAAATGAAAGGCTTGGTCCGATGAAGTAGGTCATCGAATCAAATCGAAGCATTGACGTCAATGCTGCTGCCAGTTCGTGATTGTTTAACTTTTTCTTCTTTTTCTAGTCCGTAGAAATAGCAAAGTTGGTAGCCATTCCTCAATAGCGCCACCTCTGTTCAGGAGAAGACTGCAACTAGTGTCACGAACACCACGCAAGAGTATAAACAGTTACGGCACTCCCATGACGTCACACTGGTGCTTGACAGCTCGATACCCCACGTTTTATGAAGTTGTGCAGCATGAGCAAAATACCAAGTCCTGTGTCTATTTGTTTGCCTCCAGGATTCAAAAGGTGTTGGAGGCAGCTCTAAGTGTTAAATGTGTTAGCAGGGTTAAACAATTAATGAGATGAGCCAGCCTACGTGAGTGTTTTTACTCAACCACCATGGACTCATTAGCCTCTGTCCTTAAAGTTAATTCAATCCCTCATACTGTTTCTCTCCACAGAGCTTGTCATTAGTTGGACCATACTCGCTGTTGCTTCCTTCCTTTACTTTAATCTGTTGCTTCGTTAGTCTGTTCGAAACCTTTTCCTTTCTTATCTCTACTTCTCTCTCTTCTTTCATCTTTCCAGATGCAATTTCTAGCTTATTGTAGGAGTACTATACGATACTTGATTTATTTTTATGGACCTGTAGAGACCCCTAAGCCTTAAAATATAGAACATGATTAATACACTGAGAAATTGTCTTTGAATTTGTAATTCTTCTTTTGGACAGTGAATATAAAATCAGAATTTAAAAGTAAAGTCATTTTAAGAACAAACACACTGGCTGGAAATTAAATGTGAAGTTCAAAGTTAGGGGCAGTTTTAAAAACCGATCTTCCTCAGACCTACACGAGAAATCTGTAATCTTCAGTGCATTAGTTGCATCTGGAAGGCAGTAACATTTCCTTCGAGGTTAGCCCAACAGTGGGCTAACACTTCAGATGGCTACAGACACCCCTAAGCATGTACCACTATGATAAATCTTCCAACACTCATAGTCCTGAATTCCACTGGTTTCAAACAATAGTAGTTGTCAGCAGGGGAACAAATTGATATACGGGGCTTTCATTGAGGCCCTGTACAAATAGCAAGGGCATAATTTGTAACCCTTTTGCTTAGTGGGGTGAACAAGTTTTAATCCCTGTGCAAGGCATATTGCTCCAATGTGAACACATTTAACTAACTGTTGGCCACCTAGCTAACTTTGAGTTGAAGCCAAGGAAAGTGTGCAGGTGTGAAGATGTCTGAGTGAAGAACGTGAATTAATTTCATCACTTAAAAATAAAAATGAAACATAAAACTTCTGCTATTCAAATAGTCTATCATCTTTGCCACATGTAGCATGGGGTTAGTAATATCTCACTGTACAATCCTAAATAAACTCAAATACATATGTGTGTATATATATATATATATAGTTGTGTTACTCGCAGTAGCCCCAGGACATTTAGTGTG
Source organism: Sander lucioperca (assembly GCF_008315115.2). Taxonomy (NCBI): domain Eukaryota; kingdom Metazoa; phylum Chordata; class Actinopteri; order Perciformes; family Percidae; genus Sander; species Sander lucioperca. Next base: position 22,014,928 of record NC_050187.1, read on the forward strand.
GTTGTCATAACATTGGGCCTCATTCACCAATATCTTCCTACGTTTTTTCTTGAATTTATTAAGTTCCTAAGAAAAGTCTACGACATGACATGACGTGTTCTCAAACAGCAGATTAGTTCGCAGGTGTGTTCTTAGAATGATGAATCCCAATGTCTTCATAAATTGAAAGCTTGTGCCCGTTGCTCCTATTTAACATAGGTAAACGCCCCGTTAATTCCCATAAAAGGGCATGAGATGGCAGGGCCGTGTGCACACTAAGAGAAATATTAGACTATAAGACTGTGGAGGCCTCGACTCCAAAAGAAAGAAAAAATGTTGTAATTCTGAAATGGAGGTACTACTGCAAGAAGTTAGCGAAAATGAGACATCATAATTAGTAGCGTCAGCAGTGGATACAAAGCAGCAAATAAAACCGATGCATGAAATGCAATTACCATAGACTGTTAACAGTCTATGGCATTTACTCAAAACGGTATAACTACTTATTTTGGGAAAACATGTCAGCTCTCAATTGTGCATAAGAGTGCTCTTGAGGGTGCGTAGATTCTGTTATTACCTAAAAACAAATCCCAAATAAGAAAACATTTATGAATGCCAGAATCTTTGTGAATGTGAACTGCGTAAATGGGGTTTAAGAACAAATTTGTTCTTAAGAACAATTGGTGAATGAGGCCCAATGCTTCTGTTTGAGTCCATTTTCTGCAGACTTGTATATAAATTATAATCTCACTTTTTACTACATACAGTACACATTTAATTGGCCTGAGAGCACAATAAGGCTAATTTTGTCCTGTTAACATTACTCCTGCCTGTTCATTATAAATCCATCCATCCATCCCTCTTCTTCCGCTTATCCGGTAACGGGTCGCGGGGGTAGCAGCTCCAGCAGGGGACCCCAAACTTCCCTTTCCCGAGCCACATTAACCAGCTCCGACTGGGGGATCCCGAGGCGTTCCCAGGCCAGGTTGGAGATATAATCCCTCCACCTAGTCCTGGGTCTTCCCCGAGGCCTCCTCCCAGCTGGACGTGCCTGGAACACGTCCCTAGGGAGGCGCCCAGGGGGCATCCTTACCAGATGCCCGAACCACCTCAACTGGCTCCTTTCGACGCGAAGGAGCAGCGGCTCTACTCCGAGCTCCTCACGGATGACTGACCTTCTCACCCTATCTCTAAGGGAGACGCCAGCCACCCTCCTGAGGAAACTCATTTCGGCTGCTTGTACCCTGGATCTCATTCTTTCGGTCATGACCCAGCCTTCATGACCATAGGTGAGGGTAGGAACGAAAACTGACCGGTAGATTGAGAGCTTTGCCTTCTGGCTCAGCTCTCTTTTCGTCACAACGGTGCGATAAATTGAGTGTAATACCACACCCGCTGCGCCGATTCTCCGACCAATCTCCCGCTCCATTGTCCCCTCACTCGCGAACAAAACCCCAAGGTACTTGAACTCCTTCACTTGGGGTAAAGACTCATTCCCTACCTGGAGTAGGCACTCCATCGGTTTCCTGCTGAGAACCATGGCCTCAGATTTAGAGGTGCTGATCCTCATCCCAGCCGCTTCACACTCGGCTGCGAACCGATCCAGTGAGTGCTGAAGGTCACAGGCCGACGATGCCATCAGGACCACATCATCTGCAAAAAGCAGCGATGAGAGCCCCAGCTCACCAAACTGCAACCCCTCTCCACCCCGACTACGCCTTGATATCCTGTCCATAAATACTACAAACAGGATTGGTGACAAAGCGCAGCCCTGGCGGAGGCCAACTCTCACCTGAAACGAGTCCGACTTACTGCCGAGAACCCGGACACAGCTCTCGCTTTGGTCGTACAGAGATTGGATGGCCCTGAGAAGGGACCCCCTCACCCCATACTCCCGCAGCACCTCCCACAGTATCTCCCGGGGGACCCGGTCATACGCCTTCTCCAGATCCACAAAGCACATGTAGACCGGTTGGGCATACTCCCAGGCTCCCTCCAGGATCCTTGCGAGAGTAAAGATCTGGTCCGTTGTTCCACGACCAGGACGGAATCCGCATTGTTCCTTTTCAACCTGAGGTTCGACTATCGACCGAACCCTCCTTTCCAGCACCTTGGAGTAGACTTTACTGGGGAGGCTGAGAAGTGTGATACCCCTGTAATTGGCACACACCCTCTGGTCCCCCTTTTTGAAAAGGGGAACCACCACCCCGGTCTGCCACTCCTTAGGCACCGTCCCCGACTTCCACGCAATGTTGAAGAGGCGTGTCAACCAAGACAACCCCTCCACACCCAGAGCTTTAAGCATTTCTGGACGGATCTCATCAATCCCTGGGGCTTTGCCACTGTGGAGTTGTTTAACTACCTCAGCAACTTCCACCAGGGAAATTGACGACAATCCCCCATCATCCTCCAGCTTTGCCTCTACCATAGAGGGCGTATTAGTCGGATTTAGGAGTTCCTCAAAGTGCTCCTTCCACCGCCCTATTACCTCCTCAGTTGAGGTCAACAGCGTCCCATCCTTACTGTACACAGCTTGGATGGTTCCCCGCTTCCCCCTCCTGAGGTGGGGAACGGTTTTCCAGAAGCACCTTGGTGCCGGCCGAAAGTCCTTCTCCATGTCTTCTCCGAACTCCTCCCACACCCGCTGCTTTGCCTCTTTCACGGCAGAGGCTGCAGCCCTTCGGGCCCTTCGGTACCTTGCAACTGCCTCCGGAGTCCTCTGGGATAACATATCCCGGAAAGACTCCTTCTTCAGTCGGACGGCTTCCCTGACCACCGGTGTCCACCACGGTGTTCGTTGGTTACCGCCCCTTGAGGCACCTAAGACCCTAAGACCACAGCTCCCCGCCGCAGCTTCAGCAATGGAAACTTTGAACATTGTCCACTCGGGTTCAATGCCCCCAGCCTCCACAGGGATGCACGAAAAGCTCCGCCGGAGGTGTGAGTTGAACGTCTGTCAGACAGGGGCCTCCTCCAGACGTTCCCAATTCACCCTCACTACCCGTTTGGGCTTACCAGGTCTGTCCAGAGTCTTCCCCCACCCTCTGACCCAACTCAACACCAGATGGTTATCAGTTGACAGCTCTGCCCCTCTCTTCACCCGAGTGTCCAAAACATACGGCCTCAGATCAGATGAAACGATTATAAAATCGATCATTGACCTTTGGCCTAGGGTGCTCTGGTACCAAGTACACTTATGAGCATCCCTATGTTCGAACATGGTGTTCGTTATAGACAATCCATGACTAGCACAGAAGTCCAACAACAAACAACCACTCTGGTTTAGATCAGGGAGGCCGTTCCTCCCAATCACGCCTCTCCATGTGTCTCCATCATTTCCCACGTGCGCGTTGAAGTCCCCCAGCAGAACTATGGAGTCCCCCACTGGAGCCCCATACAGGACTCCATTCAAGGTCTCCAAGAAGGCCGAATACTCCGAGCTCTTGTTTGGTGCATACGCACAAACAACAGTCAGAGTTTTCCCCCCCACAACCCGCAGGCGTAGGGAGGCGACCCTCTCGTCCACCGGGGTAAACTCCAACGTAGCGGCGCTCAGCCGGGGGCTTGTGAGTATCCCCACACCCGCCCGGCGCCTCACACCCTGGGCAACTCCGGAGAAGAAAAGAGTCCAACCCCTATCCAGGAGTATGGTTCCAGAACCGAGACTGTGCGTAGAGGTAAGCCCCACCAGATCCAACTGGTAGCGCTCCACCTCCCGCACAAGTTCCGGCTCCTTCCCCCACAGAGAGGTGACGTTCCACGTCCCCAGAGCCAGCGTCTGCTGCCCGGGTCTGGTTCGTCGAGGCCCCTGACCTTCACTGCCACCCATGTGGCAGCGCACCCGACCCCAGCGGTTCCTCCCACAGGTGGTGGGCCCATGGGTTGGAGAGAGAGGTGCCACATAGCCCGGCCGGGCTCCGTGGCAAACCCGGCCACCAGGCGCTCGCTGACGGGCCCTCCATCTGGGCCTGGCTCCAGACGGGGCCCCGGGCTTCCTCCGGGCAGGGTCACTCCATCTCTACCTCGTTTTTTCATAGGGTTTTTGAACCATTCTTTGTCTGGCCCCTCCCCTGAGACCACTTTGCCTTGGGAGACCCTACCAGGAGCACAAAGCTCCAGACAACACAGCCCTCAGGTTCATAGGGACACACAAACCTCTCCACCACGATAAGGTGATGGTTCCAGGAGAGGCATTATAAATCCATATATGCATATATGTACTGTTCTACAGCTGTACACTTATGTGATACTTCAGAAACGTGGGTACAAAATGGTGAGAAGTTATGATCACATTCTGCAGTACATGGCCTGTGTTCATTTTAGGCAAAAACCCATAAAGCTATACTGCCAGTACAACATGCCTCAATAAATATAAGTTTCCACACAGACAAGGTAGAAACTCAGAGTCTGCTCACTAATTTATCTGCTCCTTTTATATTGATATTAGGCAAGGCAAGTTAATTTATAGAGCACCTTCTCATACACAGAGGTCATTGAAAGTGCTTTACAGGCAAAACAACAACAAAAATATACAATGTCATACATGGAAGAACAGACACATTTTATAAAGGTACAACAAAGTTTAAAACCAAAAATAATAAAATAACAAAGTACCATAAAACAAGACTAGTTATTAACTTATTTTAAAAAATGGTTACAGTTGGTGCATGTCTTAGATCCAGTTGAAGCAGTGGGCAACATAATGGCTAAAAGCCATTTCACCACACTTGGATTGAATTCTGGGCACCACTAACTGACCAAAACCTGCTGATCGGAGAGACCTACCCGGCTCATATTCAGTAAACATATCTGCAATATGTTTTGGGCCCAGACCATTGAAAGACTTATAGGCAATACGTAGGGCCTTGAAATCAATTCTAAATTTAACCAGAAGCCAGTGCAGGGATTTCAGGATTGGAGGAATGTGCTCTCTCCTCTTGGTGTTGGTCAGTATTCTAGCAGCAGCATTTTAAATATGTTGCAACTGCCTTATTATCTTCATGGGAACACCAGTAATAAGCACAATACAGTTGTCTACTCTACAAGAATAAAGCACAAATGATCTTTTCTAGATCTTGCTTGGACACAAAGTTTCTAATTCTAGCTATGTTTTTGAGATGCCAGAAAGATGACTTGGTTACAGCTGTAATGTGATCACTAAAATTTAGATTACTGCAGACAGGTTAGACTGATTACTGCAGACAGGTTAGCAAGCATTAGCAACCCAGCTACATGGCAGGAACAGACTGAACAAAGTAGAATCTGCAAACTATACACTTGACTCCCATGGCCTCATCTTTCATAAGCAGAGATAAGAAACTGTAGATGGTTTACATATAGTGTAACAATTTACTCTACCTTTGTTGTAACTCGACAGCTAATGTAGCAAGCTTTAATACATATGATCTATCTTACTTTTTGATTGAAAATAACCTTTTTGTACACATACTTTCTTGATGTTAATGATGCAGATGTTTCCCACATCAAAAACAAAACTTAAAATTAATGAAATGTATCCAATATATTGCCCAGCCCTAGTTCAGTGCCAGTGTGCTGGCAGTAGTTTACAAACCCTTAACCCCCACCAACCCTGTTCTAACCCTATCAGTTAACCCTAACACTTATCCCAATGTGTTTTAACCCAAACATAAACCCTTGTCCCAGAGTCTGGGGTTTGCATTGTCTACCAGAGCTTGGTGGTGTTTTCCTAACCTCAAAATAGGTGGCTAGTTAATGTTAAACAGAAATCATAGTTTTTTATGTCTAACATCTGATTCAGTGCATTTGGTGTGGTGAGCGAGTCGATTTTAAGCAGCTTCAATTTAAAAAAAAATTGAAGCTATATATATATATATATATATATATATATATATATATTTAATTTTGCTGATAAGGACTTTGCACATTGCTGTTCTGCCTAATAATTGCAACATAGCAGGAGAGGAAACATCTGGGCAAATGTGGCTGGAGCTACCCAAGTGGCCAATTAGATTTTGTGGAGCTGTGAATCTGTTACTCAAACTAAACAAGCACTGTTGTTTGGTGTGCGCACCCATTGGAGCATTTGCAAAGCATTTACAAGTTTGTGCTTGTGTCTGTTCATGTGTAGTTACAGTGTTTGTGAGTGTGTGGGGATATGCTACACTTTTTTTTTTACAATTCCATGCAGATGTCTGATTAGGGTTTGAACACATTATCTCTGTTCCCTATTCTGTGTTTCACAAACACACACACACACACACACACACACACACACACACACACAAACACTGGTCTCAATTCTATGATCAACTCTAGTTGTGATGATTGCTAGGTCATCAATATATAATTAGAGGATAGCTGATAGGCGGGATTAGTGCACAGCACCTGCTCCTTGTGGATTAGAGAGCAAAACGGGAGGGCGGGACATGCAGTGAGGCTCAATTATACATTACATGCAGTGCATTGTGGCTACCTCAGTCCAACAACTATATTTTGAATGGTTTATGCACTTGACAAGCCATGGTTTTTATATCATAATATATGGTATATTAAAGTGGCCAGCAACAGCCTGTACTTTCCCGTCTATTTGCCCCTAATTAGACCACTAGTTGTGTTAGCGCTATTGTTTTTCTTTAGAAGTGGAGAACATATTTTAATGTTTGATGTGCAAATAAAGACAGCAATTATAGAATATTGTCGAGATAAATGGTCAGCATAATGTGTTCTGTTCCTGTTGTAACCCATTTTGTGCTTATCCTGATTACGCTATAAAACAGGCCTGAGCATAATCAGTGAATCTGTCTGGGTGACTAGAATAAAGCTGAGTTTCTTTAGGTGGCGCTCATTCCTGTGACTGTTTAGCCACGGAGGCTATCACTGCTCATGTTTGTTGAACTGAAAATGAAAACTTCTCTGCTCTCTAAACGTTTGATGAATATTTGTATCGATGTATTTGTATGTTGTTTCTCTTCCACATCATGGGTCTGAAGAGAGAAAGCACCAGATCTCCTTTCATCTTCTATACTTTGTTCTCTTTGTATAGTTAGTGTTGAGCTGAACTGTAACATTATTTGCATCAACATACTTGGATTCACTGGTTTAAATATCAATCTAAAATGCTCTGTCTCTGAGTCGTCAAATTGCTTAATCTAAATTGAATGTGTTTACTTCAAGCATGATAAGAAAAAATAAATGTTAAGTAAACATTCTGCACTATACTATTTTGTTTTCTATCACTAGATTATTTTTTTAAAAGCTGATAGAAATAAATGTTTTTTTTTTTGTTTTTTTTTAATGAGTGCTGGTCCCGGTGTGAGCACACAGCCCTTACTGCATTATTCAGCTGGTTTTCCCCAGAATATGGTGGGATTGTCAACTCAGATTAATATTGTCATCATAAAATATATATATTGTTATTCACATCTCTCTAAGGGAATCCCTGTGTTCTTTCACTGCAGCATTTCCCCCCTATTTTTGTGAAGAGACTATAGAGCAGAATGATAGTTGCTAGTTTTCCGACACTGTACTGTGGCACAGACGAGTGGAGAGATCACTGCAGTATGTTAAAGGTGACGTGTTGGCCTCTGCAAGAGCAACACCACAAAATAATCTGTTCCACAACTATGCAACACAGTGAACATTGACTATCTATTATAAGTAAGACTTTTAAACTGAAAACCAAACCTTTTGTATTGTAACTCACTTGACATTCAAAGAGTTTTTCTCCCAAAAGCTGCAGAGCCAACACTGTTGATGGCATCATAAGTAGAGAGAGCCTGGAGCGGCTTTTCTGAAACGATGCCACGTTTGTGGACACTATAATAATGCCTGGGGTGATTATTATGATACTGGTATTTTTTGGCTCATAACTGTTGACACTGCAATGAAATTAAGGTTAATAAAAACCTCCTTGAGTCTTCAGAGTTGCAAACAGCTCGTTGTCAACAGGAAGGCCCAAGGTTTTTTCTCTGTGATGGTCCCTCGTAATGAAATATTGATTATTTATTCTATATTATTCCACAACTTGTAGGACTTATTGTCTGTATTGTTAAATTTCTTTGTGGTTGTCAGCTGGTAATTTGCATTCCTCTGTTAATAAGAGAATGCAGCATTCACCAATTCATTCCCATCATATTGTAATGAGATTGTGGATTAGTTTAATCCTCACATTAGGCTTAACAGACATTAAAATGATTGGTCATTCATATTTTATGGTTTGATCTCGTTTTCAAGGAATACAAATTTGCAAGCAGAATGTGTGCTGTTTAACAATAGAAATGTTGCTGTGGAGATTGAACCGTGCATCTCTTCTTATTATGCATGGTTGTAAAATTGGGATGTTCAATGGACTGCTCTTCTATTTTACTGTTTAGCCTTTGTAGTTCAACTTGCTTCTAATTCACCCATTCACACACTGTGCCATTTTGTTTAACAGTTTTGACAGTGCTTCCACACTGCCGACATGTTTGCTGCATTTATAAAGCATGTACGCCTCTCACTCTACGCTAGTTCCTATTTGATCGCATCATCAAAAATGTCATTGTTTGGTCAAATTTACTTCTTTTTACTGATTCGGCCGTACACCAAAAGTGCTTTTTCTTTTGCTATTTTTGGCCGAATTATTGCGATTACCAAACATTCGGTGCATCCCTACTGTAGAACTTAGTCTTGTTATTTAACATCTGTATTCTTGTAGATAAAGTTGGCAGGATTCTTTAAAAGGCTAGTGTTACAAAGATAACAGAAAAGCCGTAATTGGTGCTGGAACATCAAGGTGCTTATTACTATCTACAACACAGCTTTATACCAAGGCTCTTTGGGCCAGCTTTCTTGATCTCTCAGGTGTTCGGCATAGACCGCCCCCCTTGTTAGTTACAAATGAGGCAGGATGGGATGTAATATCTGTTAAAGACAACAGTGAGATAGTTAGTTGGTGAATACAGTGTTGCCTCCTGTTTCCTTTCAAAATGGCTGTTTACATGCACACAAGAAACCAGTCTGTTGGGAGAAATCAGGTCAAGGCAGAAAATTGGAGTTTACATGCACTGCAGTAACCTGGTTAGTATAAAATATCCATGTTTGGTCAGTAATGAGATTTCTCCCCCATGGTGATTTACCATATTTTTGAAAGAAGGTTTGAATACTTGAAGTGCATTGGTAATACCGTATGTGACACCTCAGCTCAAGGATTTCAGAGTATTTGGAATCACACCGCAGTGGTACGATGTACTTTGTAGTGTGAGAGCACAGATTTTTCTTTCTGCACACAGTATGTGGCTAATGGCTAGGAAATAAGAAATCTAGCTGTGTTGCAGGTTTCGCTTAATGCCTTACCCCAATTAAAAAAAAAAAAGATTGTTTTTCAGTCACACGTTCATGAACTTATTAAACTGCAGAAGGCTAACAGATGTGTTACTTGTGAATGAATGTAGTTTTATTTTGAATGAGCTTGCAGAGCCTTGAGTCTGTCTAACTAAAAGTGGCTGTGGTGGGACTTTAAGCTATTCAATCACTTCAGTTCAAGCACCAAGTAGAGGAAATGGAAAGAGTAAAGTAATAGAAAATAATACAATACTGCAAAGTATTCAGTCATGTGCAAAGGCAAACACTATTCTTTGTTTTATATATTTGGTTATTGCATATTACACTGGAGCTCCTGCAAAATGTGTCACACAGCTATTTTTGACAACATAGGACAACTCAATAATTCAGGTAGTGTATTCGTCTGAGGAAGGGATATATTTTTCAGAAATAATTTAAAAATTTTGGATGATATATGTTTAAAATACAGTTAGTAAATATGGATATACATCATTTAATGTGATCAGGAAATACTGGTTTTAAATCTAGTTGTCAGAATTAAAAAAAAAAGAAAAAAAATGTCTGGGTGAATTGGTGACTATTCATCACTCGCTCCCAAAGCTAGAAATAAGAAGATTGAGTTTGCCCCATCTCTTATGTCATTCCAATGTACAGTTGCATAGAGAACTGCTTAAAAATTACGCCAGTCATTGGATGGGAGTCAGTTCCAATACCCTGGACATCTTTCAAGCTAACATTCTAGGAATGCACAAAGTCAGTCTACCATTCATTATCAATGGAGCAGCTCCAAACTGTAAATCAGAATGACATCACAGATGAAAAGCTTGGTTTTTAGAATTTGAGCTTCGGTCAGACCGCAATTACGTGAGATTCAGCTACTAACTGAGTCTGTTACAGACACTTCAGCATCATGCTGTGGTGGTTTTTTCAATGTCCCAATTTTATGATTTTCACATGCTGGTAACCTACCTCTACTAGTGAAGAACATATGACATAATGATTGTCCATTTACACATTAGGATAACTGTGAAGCACTTTAAACATAAATCAAATTTAAATTGTAATAATACTATGTCACGAAGATTCTGGTATTCACCAATGTTTTCTTATTTGGGATTTGTTCTTAGGTAAGAACAGAATATATGCACACTCAAGAGCTGACATGTTTGCGCAAAATAAGTTGTTATACCTTTTTCGTCCGTTCTATAATATTTCTCTCCTTTATAATTTTGTAACTAATTATTTTCATTATTTTACACATAATTATACAGTATGTTTGTTTTAATAAATACACACTACATTTACACTTCAAAGTGATCAGTGCTACTTCACCAATAGACCATATATTGTTTACCTAAAATAGAAGTATTTTAAACTAAGTAAAGCGTTGTAATGTGAATATAGAACGATAAAATCTAAGCGGCAGTTGCTGGTTGTATTAACCGCTACAGAGCTCCAACAGCGGCTACCAGCGGCAGTCGTTCAGCCACCACTAGGTGACTGGGAGGGGGGACAGGCACCGCCAGATGACAGCCCTTTCAGGGGCTGTGGTAGTGGAGTTTAGACAGAAAAAGGGAGCATCATGGTAAATTCTGGTACCAAAACAAGTCGTAAGGTTTTGGAAAAACATCGGATTTGGATTAAAACATTCCCGAGGAAGGAATGAGCCGGGGTTCTCTGTTGAAAGCGTTTTGTTTTCGCCGCATATAGTGAACGCCGCTCCACTGGCTGAGTGGCTCTATATCCATGGCATTTAATTATTGCATGTTTTGTTTTGTTGTGCATGATCAAAAAAAAAAGTCTCTCTGCTTTTTTCACAAATCGCAGCCTTGTGCTAGGCCTATATAAATAAACTTGCCTTGTATGTTAACAGGGAACATTGCCATCCAATAATAAGTAATTGGTCACGCTATTTCTACGCCCAAAGTATGCATATTTCTCTGTTTTGAAATATTTTTTTGCCTCAGATTTCAGATCAAACCATTTCTTTTTTACTTCATCAGTTCTGCGCCCTTCTCCGGATACAGCGTTCACTGCATGAGTAATTGCATTCCATTCATTGGTTTTATTTGCTGCTTTGTATCCACTGCTGACGCTACTAAGTATGATGTCTCATTTCTCGCTAACTTCTTGCAGCAGTACCTCCACTTCGGAATTACTAAAGTTTTCTTTCTTTTGGAGTCGAGGCCTCCACAGTCTTTACCACATCTTTACGACAATTCTCTAAGTGTGCACACAGCCCATCTCATGCCCTTTTATGGGAATTAACGGGGCGTTTACCTATGCTAAATAGGAGCAACGGGCACAAGCTTTCAATTTACGAAGACATTGGAATTCATCATTTACACACTTGCGAACTAATCTGCTGTTTAAGAACACGTCATGAATCAGACGTAGACTTTTAAGAAAAAAACTTAGGGTGGCCAGGTTGGTTCAGTGGGTAGAGCAGGCGCACATATATTTAGAGGTTTATGCCTCGACGCAGAGGTCCAGGGTTTGACTCCGACCTGTGACGATTTCCTGCATGTCTTCCCCCTCTCTCTTCCCTTTCTCACATGTCCTGTCCATTAAAGGCCCCCCCCAAAAAAAAAAAAACTTAGGAAGATATTGGTGAAAGAGGCCCAGTGTGTGCATGGATAACAAACCCTGCCCCATACAATCCAATGCCTGCATTGTATGTGTAGCACACCACAATTATATGGTTGCGGTTGCTGGTGCAGGTAAGCTTGTAAATGGTATATAGACTTTATTGCACTGACAAACCTAAATGTACAAAATAGGTTGCAATGTTACCTTGTTCGTGACTAAATATAAAAGTTAATGTTTCTTGGAATTAAAGGTTACGTAAAAACATAAGTCTATATACTGAACAGCAGCTTTCCTGAATCCAGTGGTCTACTTGGAAGAGAAATAACTTGTGAACATAGGCTATATATTGTATTGTTCTTCCGCAGACAGAGCAACAACAGCCTTGCTATCTATTTTAATGCTGTGTGCAGTGCTGATGGCTCAATGTACTTTTCAGCATCACCATTAAGTCTGTGTTGTCCATCTTTCCTTTCACCACACAATCTCCTGCAAAAAAAGCAGCCATGGTTTTCTCTTGGTAAGCTTAAGACATCACCTGATTCTCATGTAAATAACATATCATCATCCTACAATGAGTGTAAGATTCACAATGATGAAAATGCATTAAAGGTCATTCAACAAATTGGCATCTATTGTGGTGTGTGTTTCATCCATTTACTCATATGACTGCATAGGGGCTGCCTAGACCATGCTTGCCACACTGTAATCTAAAAATGCTTATTTCAACCAGCCTTACAAAAAAGTACAATTTATCACCACAAATAACTTTAGACACAAATCTGTGTGGGCAGGCAGCAATAACCGCAATTGGCCAGGAGCCAAAGACGTTTCTTTTTCTAACCTTTTTGAGCATGTTCATCATTTGCAAATCAGCCTGAATCCTGCAGAGGCGTGAGGTGCCACTTTGCAAACTGCGAACTGTACTGGATATGAACAATACAATACAATCCAGGAAGGCCAGTTTTAGTAACAGATTTATTAAATGCCAAAATACTTCACAGAGTTTTTTTTTTACTTTTTTGTTTTGCCAGAGCAATATTTTTTGGCACCCCCAATTGACTGGCATTTGAAATCACTGCGCGGACAATTCACAGAGGCAAATTAGCTGCCTGCCAAAGTGATAGGAACAAGTTGATAGTTTCACCAAGGCTAAAATTAACCCAATTTTCGAGAATGGTAGGATGCTATGCCATGCATTGACAATATTATGCTCAGGGCCCCATATAAGCTCAGCATGCGCATGCATATGATATGCACCTCATCCAATATAAAAAATAAATAAAAAAAACAATGTTTCTCCTGGGGAGAGATTGCTGCAACACATTGGGATCCCTGTTTACTGTATGAAACAGCTGCAGCTTTTTTCCTTTGTCTCTTTGACTCTATTTACTTTGGCAGACATGTATAAGCAGGCAGATGTTTTTCATGTAAAATTATATCAAAAGTAGTCATAGGTTATTAAGCATTTGGAGTAAGGCAGTGATGACAGTGATATTGCATCCCTCATTTGTTCGTGGCTTTAATACACATTTTACTTTGGCTATGCATGCTGCACAGCGGGCCCCACGACAGCTGATGCACATTTTTTTAGCAGCACCATTGTATACTTTCAATAATTTCTATTTATTAAGGAATGAGCCTAAATGTACGCTTTGTCTGTGGAGGGGGAGGAAGGATATACACAACTAAAAAACACTTCACACACAATAAAAAGCAGTGGATGGAGCAGATGATATTAAAGAGAAAAACAGAATCCACATACTATTCTCTGCTTCAATATCAGGAAACTGGGCCCTGATCTTCTAATGTATCTCATTCCAGAGTCTAGGCACCTGAATTGCAAAGGCTGATCTCTTTGAGTCTTTAGACTTTTAAACATCCTACACAAGAACTGCACAGGATCTCAGTCAGCAAGCTGGCACATATGGAAGCCTCCCTGTGCTTTAAAAGTAATCAATCCGTAAGATGTTAAAATCACTTCTAAAATGAATAAGTAAGTGAAGCGATCCCAGGATAGGGGTAATATGCTCTAATGTTAGCGCCAGAAATAAACGTTTTACTATTTCTAGAGGAATTACAATAATCCAAATAGGACATTACAAAGACAGTTTCCAGGTTTGTTTTGGGGAGAAATGCTTAATCTTTAGAATTTTACTGAGTTAAGGGAAGCATAATTAAACAACTGGTTTATTAATTCTGAGTTTGTTCGACAAGATTTCTACTGTGCTGAGTAACAAACTTGGATGCAGGGCTGCAGAGGTTTGAAATCAGGTGCTTTGCTTATCTTGGCAAGTTATGAGGATCTCAAAATATTTTGGCAGCAGTAATGGATGTCCTAAAGACAGCTGTGGCCACAGAACATCTGTGCTTGGTCATTGCCCTAGTATATCTGTCCTCCACATGAAGGTGGAAATAGATATGAGTTTGAATTAGCTGTTGAAGAGGCCGTGTGAACATATGGAATAAAACTATGGGGGTCCCCGCGGAGACGTTGAAATGACCTAGTCATTCAAAGGTTTTGCCAGAGAGTTAATATTTAAACAGTAAAGCGCTGTGTTGGTAATGGCCACCCAGTGCTTGCAAAGTCTTCTAAGTAATATTGCAACTGTACGTGTAATATGTAGAAAAGGGGAAAGGATTTCTCTCACCATTGGTTTATGATTCATTTTTTGCCTTCAGGAAGGCAGTTTTTCAGTACTGTGATAAGCTTTTTGAAAAGCAGCCAGACTTTTTCAGACATAGGTTTCTCATTCATAAAAGCCAGCAGCTGATCTACAATTTCCTCCAGAGCTTTTATCTACAAAAAAAAAGATCTTTGAGATTGGTACAGAATTGTTAGTCACTGGGAGCAAGCTGCAAACAGAGGTTCAAATGGTGTGTTAAAAAATGAGAGAGAGAGAGAGAGAGAGAGAGAGAGCTGTGAGTGAAGAGAGAACCATTATAACTCATAATTAATGAGTTATAATTGAAATTGTTGTTAATTTATAACCTGCAGCTTTCAGATGAGAGCTATCTGTGCATAATTGTAGCTGTTTTCTCACCAAATTAATTTTAGCACTCTTAAACAACATACCACCTACTGTACATGCGTGGTTATTATCCAAAAAAATCCTATATGGTTTCTTAGCGATGTAATGATGTCAAACATTTGGCTGGGTACCAAATTCAATACTTTTCAGGCACCCACTGAATTGCCTCTAAAGTATTGAGTATCGAAAAATGCCTCGTTATTCAATACCCAATTTCAATACCTAAGGAGTAAATCTCATCAGCATCAGTGAGCCAGTCAGCATGCAGCATGCTTCTACCAAGACCTAATAATGTTTGTGATTGGCTGTCTAACTCTACACGTCATAGAGACACACAGGAAAAACTTATGTTACACAGAGACAGCTCACGTAGTAGGAGCTGAAAAATAAATAAAAAGATTTGTGCCGTAATGTGCAATGTTGTAATTTCTTTTTGTTTTATAAAATTGGTATCGAAAAAATCTTTCAGGAACAGATATTGAAGTCACGATATTGGTATCAGTACTGGTATCGAAAAGTTTTGAACCATACCCAGCCTATAGTCAAACTGTTAAAAAATTAGTTATTTCCCTGACTGATCCCGGCCTTCTGTAACAACATTTGTCTTGTTTCTGTTTAAATTTGTATTTATGCATTAACTGCTTGTCTTTACTCTCTCACATCCACTTATTTGCTTCTTTGTTGGAACCCTGAACGTTTAATGAATTAAGATCATGAATTGAGTTTAAAGCATATTTCCAACAGGACTTTGAGCTAATACCAATAAACCTTAATGCAACTAACTTTATTTTTTCAACTAAACCTGGAGCCCAATCACAAACTGGCCTTCACACTTATCTAGTGCCATTATCTACAGTTGCCAACATTATTGATATTTGGGATGAAAGTAAGATCTCTGTGTTGTCTCTGTAGGGTTAGTCCACTGTGAAGCTGAGATCAGAGGCGCCTCTGGCCAGAGTTGACCTTGACTGACTCACAGGCTACTGAAGAGAGAGAGATTTTATTTATTTAGAATTGAAGCTTGGTAAAACTCTGGGTAGCGCTTGTTTGTGTAGACTCTGGCATCCTCTTGACTGATGAGGACAGCAACTTTGCTGTGTGACTGAGATTGAGAGAGGAAGTGCCCAGAACAGTGGGAGAATTGGCTTTCACAGCAAAAAAAATTGTAGTTCAATTAACTTGAGAAAGAAAGGAGGCTCTCTGTGCCCTCCCTTGTAATGTTATCAGCGGTGTAATTTACGACCCAAGAGTTTCAAAAAGATGTAGCTCACCACTCAAGGTACCGAGGCAGATATATTTATGAAAAGCTGTTTTTTGATTAATGAACCAGCAACAGGGGGGGGCTCTTTTGACTTTTAAATTAAATTTTTAGAAGATCCATTTTTCAGATGGAGTTCAGCCCAAGTGAGACAGATAATTATAGGTCCTTGTGATTACAACACACAAATGCATCACACCCTGACTGCTGCAAACAGGGAGCGCAGTCATTAATAGTAGCATAAAATGCAGGAGTGTATTATAATTACAAGGCAAAAGCTTCCATCACACCTCCATCTGTGCTCCTTCTCGACTATCTGAGAGTCTGTGTGACTGCAAAATGTATGAACCTGCTTAATGAAAAGATGGAATTCAAGATGTTATTGGCAGTAATTAAAAAGCCCATTAAAATACCACCACCCTCTTAGATTTTACAGCTGGTAGATTGGCGAGGCATGTCAAGTGCTTTTAGTCTCCACAGTATTTCAACATCTATATGTGCTTAAGTTTACGAGCTTGAAACTCACTTTTTGGAGAAAACATGGTGTCTTTGAAGAGAGGCCAGCTCACTTTAGGCATATTGTTGATTACATGTGAATGTGAGTGATGTGTGTGAATGATAAGAGAATGAATTAAGGTAATAAAGAAAAGAAAAACCACTGAGTAATTAACAAGTCATTATAACCCATGTGTTTTCATGCTTGGCAGCTGTGATTATGCTCACATATAGCCTGTCATGGTGCTGTTAAGTCCTAATGGCTGTACGTTCTCTTCCTTCCATAAATGCATTCTGTGTTGAGATGCCAAATAGTTTCTGTCTAAGCACTTGAAAAATATAGCATATTGACCACCATTTTCTTACAAATGTGACCAGCCACTTACATATAATCACAAAATTGAAGTGATGCATTTATTTTTCCACACTGAGGCACGTCATGTAAACGTACTACCAACAAGCATAGACCGTGAAATTTAAAGTACCACTGAGTGTAAACACATCCTGTCTGCAGTATATCAGCATGACATGGATCATTTTTCTACAGCATGCATAAATGATTGTGTTATCCAAATATACTTATGTTTGGATAGAACGTGTGACTGTGTGTTTGGTAACCAAATTGCTTATTGTGTAGTTGCCATTTATAGTAATAAAAACATTAAAACACCAGCCCTGCTGGGCTGTACCTGCATCTGCTAAATTCATAATCCATTAGAGTGGCTGCAAAATGTTAATCAAGAGTGTAATGTAGCAATGTTTTGTTACTTTACACATGATTTTTTTTATATTTGTAGAATGCATGCAACTTTCTAATTACTTTATCTTTACAGTAATTTTGTAATGGGAGACTTTACTTCAAGGTGTACTTTTACTCATGTATACATTTAAAGTTATTATTGCATCTCTGATCTCAGTTAAAATACCGCATCACTGATCCTCCTGGATTTTTCTTTTAGTGAACCACCAGTTATTTCATAAATCCACTAATTTGGCCACTTAGAAGTCAAACAATCCTCAGATTTAACAGGATTTGGGAAGGTTGTCCCAGAGGGCTGCTGTGGCAGAGTTTAATCAGTCACTGATTAAAAGCTTTGGAATATAAACCAGAAAGTGCCGTTGCCGTCAAGGACGATAACTATCAATTTTAGATTTGCCTTCATTAGATGTGGAACAGTCTACAGAGATCTGAGGCATTATTTGCAAAGTCTCTTGGGGCTGTTGAGTGGTCAACGTAGGAATAAATTCTAAAAATAATGTTAGTTTTTCTCCAGAAAGATTAAAAAAAAAAAGCCTGAAAACAAAAACAAAAAAAAACAAATACTGAAACTGCTACGGTCTTAGGTGTTATAAACTCTTGATTCAAATAAGCTTCAAGGGGACATTATTCAACAAAACTGTGCTCCTTTGTTTCTATTTCAACAACAAAACTTGAAAAAACATTTAATGCTTAACTAGTTTTCCACCACCAACCTGATTTAATAATGAACTGTAAGAATAAAATGGATATGGGGAATGCCCTTCAATAACAGCGGCATTTATTAATTGGAGTCTGCTTTGCCTTCACAGGTACAGTTTTGGTGGAAAACATGCAGATAAATGGCCGTGCCCAAGACCCAGGCAGAACCATCTCATTGACATTGCTGGACAACTATGACTACTGGGTGATACTGGAACCATCACGACAGAGGCTCTACCTCAACAGCACTGGGCGCGTTCTGGACAGAGACGTAAGTACAGGACTAAGGACGGTAATCTGTAGCAAGAAATCAGAGAAAAATTAAATCACATTTGTGTCCCAGTGGTTTAAAGTAATTACATTTTCCATCATATATGAATACATGGCTTCTCTTGTGTGAGCTCATTTTACGGATTAGAGAACAGTATTTCACACAAGCTAATTCTGCAACTGGTCTCTAGCCATGATCAGGTGTTGTATACAAACACGGCATCCATTTATATGAGAATCATAGGTAAGTCAATCTACCTAGCTGTCCTCACTCTAATTTGTATTTCTTGTCTTTTTGTTTTCATCTATACCGTCTGTATTTGCAAAATATGTTGCTTATTTTTTTTGTTTATTTGTATTTGGAGAAAACAAATGAAAATGTGATTGCAATAAAAAGAGAATCATAGGTAAGTCACTTTCTTCACATTTATTTTTATCAGGGCCATTTAAATGTACTAATTGGTCAACATTTTTATAATTTCTGAGGCCAGTGGGAGGCCTTTCAAATGATGAATTAATAAAGCATATTCAACCATTATGCAATTGTTGTGCACAAATAAACACACGCAAGTGACAAATGCGTTACTAGCCTATTATTTATTTCAGGAATTCAAATATACAGGAAAATATAAATTTATACAGAAGAAAAAAACAGTGGCACCAAAAATTACAATATTTTAGAGCTCCCCCTAAATTTCTCAAATGCAGCTTTCTGGTATTTTGAACCCTGATAATATTTGTTTTTTTACTGACTAACTACTACATAACTTGATGAAGCACCTGCACACATGGCAGAGAATGATCAGAAACCCGGATGAGGTGTTAACATGCTACAAAATCCCGGTTTCAAGCTAGAGCTCCAGCCAGCTCACAGCAGGGTCTGTGAAGGTGGACAGGCCGGGCGGCAAGCCATCGACCCCAACAGGCACGCACCGGCTGTCATGTCAGACTGTGGAGCATCTGAACTCTGACACAGTCGAACCAAATTTGCAATTAGCCATCAATTTTTGTAAAACGGCCCATATTTGAGCTCTACATAGTTGATTTCTCGCATAAAAAAATCTCAGAAGTGAATTTAGTAATTAAATAGCAGACAAACAATGTATAAAGTGTCTAAGATCTGCGCAACCAACATTTAGAACACCAGCTGGTCTCAGAGTGGTTTGTATGTAAATTTTGGGGTGTGACAAAGGTACAGACTTGAGCCAATTAAGGTACAGCCACCTGAGTTGACGTCAACTACTGGCTTTGTTGAGATTCACCCGTTTTCAGCAGCAGTTTCAAATTGTGAGATTTGAATAGGAAAGAGGTGTCAATGGGACTTTGAGGTTCTATGTATACCTATTTTACCCACATCTAATTCAACTATGACAAGGTAAACTTGGTTTTGCATTCTATCACCCCTTTAACAAACTCTGAGTCTAACCCTGAACTCTGAATTGATTTAACCTGAGATGGGAAACTCAGTTTTCAGTTCCAGATTAGCTGATTTGAGTTGGTTCAATCAACTCAGAGTAGGTTCACTCAGAGTTAAGCGCGTGCACCACCACTATAAAAAGGCAGCATGAATGGCCATATTTCTGAGATATTCCCATTAGTAGCTTCATGTGTAGCTCCATCCCCATACTCTATATAACCTAAGCACACACTTCAAAAACAGCTTCTTTCCCCCAGCAGTTACAACAGCAAACCCCACACCTCACATGTGTGTCTGTACCATTTAAACCGATCAGTATTCGCTGCAGGTTTACTGGATACCCTGGAGAACTGAACTGAACATATTGCATACATACAATGTCTGCATTTATTCATTCACTTACCATATTCAGCACTTGTATATTTTCTCTTCAAAGCTAAACAACAGTGAAAAACATGAATTTGTTATTAAAATGAAGAAGCAATGGGGTTTCACCAATAATAATATGATACTAAGATACTTCAAACTGGTCGGCGGAAATACTTATGCGCACATACAGCGAGTTTTAACATATATTTCGTTGAAAAAGCAACATGGCAGCTGCTGCTGCAAAAGAGCGAGAATTTGCGTGGGAGAAAAATGCTGCTGGAGTATATGCGTAAGTTCCAATATAGTGTATTAATTTCATATTTAATCACAATAGCCTAATGTTACTGGTGAAATGGTATTGGACCTAGGCTGCAGCACCATCATTAACATAATTAATATATTTTATTTCAAAGGGTTAACATCATTCAACTGCAATCCGGTGGAACTCATTTTTGAAGGCTTTTTAAAGGCTCTTACTGGTTTGTGTCCAGAGAACACTACAAAAATGTTTAAAAAACGTTTCAGAGTGAGTCACACTCTTCTGACAGCTCTGCATACAGTGGCTTTTCTAATATGCTCCGCATCACCAATGTTATAAAGAAAACTGCCGTTTGCAAAAAAAAACGTAATACGACACAAAGAATCTGCTGGGATGTAGAGCATGTCCACGATGGGTGACATTAGTGATATGAGGACGGATAAGGTTATGTAGCTTACATATCTGATCGACTGTGAAGAAAAACGATACCGCTCAAATAGGTAGTTATCTGGAAATGAAAACGGATCTAGTCGAGGCCTCAATATCATCCTGACGTATGTTTAGCTAACTCCCTGCAAAGTAACAGCTTCCTCATCGACGGGATTGTCAACAAAAGGAAATGCCATGTTTAAAAAAAAAAAAAAAAAAAAAACATTTTATAGTCTGCCTAACACAGTTAATAAACCAACCCTGTTTTTTATGCAGATAACAAACTGTGCTAAAATGCGCCTGATACAGACTGAATGAATGAATGAGGAAATGAAAGAGCGCTGTCAGAAGGAGGAGACTGAGAAAAACTCAAGGTTTATTGAAAAAAACCTGCTCCCGACCAGGTTAGGTTCACAGACTCAGTTACCATAGTAACTGACTCTGAGGTTAAGTTACCTATCTTTCTGAAATGGGCTGGAGTAACCCCTCTTTCTCAGGTTTGATTAACCTCCCTTTCTGAAACGGAAATCTCAGTTTCCCTCATCTCAGGGTTAACTAACTCAGAGTTTTTACTAAACCTGCTTTCTAAAATGGGCCTCTGGGATACTCCTTTTGTTTGGCACTGTCACTTTGCTCCTTTTTGTAGTTGGTCATCTTTCATGCTTTCAAACAGCGAGCAGATAAGGAAAGTGACAAATCAAACCTGTCATGTAAGATAGCCTAAATTAGCATTTTGCGAATGTGACTGATAATAGCATTCATGTCCAAATGATCAATACAATAAGGCAATTAACCTTGATTTTTACTAGAGTTTGATCAAACAGTACATTAGTTTAATCTCTACCATTACCCCATTGCGTCTTCATTTTAATAACAAATGCATGGTTTTCACTGTTTAGCTTTGAAGAGAAAATATACTAGATGTAATTTAGCAACCAAGTTGGTGGTCATTGGTTTCAGTCTGGCATGATAATTCACCCCTAGTGCTGAATATGGTAAGTGAATGAATAAATGCAGACACTGTCTGTATGCAATATGTTCAGTTCAGTTCTCCAGGGTATCCAGTAAACCTGCAGTGAATACTGATCGGTTTAAATGGTACAGACACACATGTGAGGTGTGGGGTTTGCTGGGTGTTAAGTGTTGTGACTGCTGGGGGAAAAAAGCTGTTTTTGAAGTGTGTGCTTAGGTTATATAGAGTATGGGGATGGAGCTACACATGAAGCTACTAATGGGAATATCTCAGAAATATAGCCAATTAACAGGATAAACAGTTGAGGAGCACATGGGAGTCAAACCTTTGCAAATGAGAGGGAGAGAGGGGAAGGGAGAAGCTAAACAAGCTGCATTACGTTATTACTATTTCTAAATCCAGATGATGTCTGACAAGTAGTGGTGGCAACGAGACAAGCTGCTGCTGTACAATATACATTTTAAACAGAACACGGCACAAGGCTTGCAGCTCTTCGTTTGATACGACATTTTAATAATTTATTACATGTCATTTTCAAAAAACTAAATCAGGCTGCACAAATGTCAGAATAGTGTTCATGTTCACCAAAAAAACAAAACCTCACTCCCCTTTTTCTTATTGCTTTGAGCATCATTTGCATGTATTGTTTGTTTGATGTACTGGTTAGGTATCTTGTTTACTGGAAGAATTTGTAACCAATGAATGCCAGTGCAGCTCTCATTTTATCATCTCTGGCGAATTACACATTTTGTTCTTTAGAAAAGGGAATTGGAACATATAACAACTTGCATTGTAATACTTTTTAGTAAATCTTTCTTTTCTCTCTCTCAGCCCCCCAACTCTATCACCACCATTGTGGTTGTGGTCCAGTGTACCAATGAGCTGGTTGGTACTGTCATTTTTCATGAGGTAAGGATAGTTGTGAGGGACAGGAATGACAACAGCCCTCGCTTTCAGCAGCCACGCTACTATGTTGCAGTTAACGAGGTAAGGGTGCGACTCCTGTTGTTGGTTTTGTGGGATTTCTAGCTAAAGACGCTGTGTGCAGAATTTGAATGTTAATTGAACACGTTTTTGTTTATTTAGTAAAATGAGCCAATCCTGGTGAAAATTGGTGCAGCCCATGTATTGGTTTCAGCCCATTCATCTCAGTGTCCCTGGGTCAGATCCGCAAAGGAAGACACAATGTAATGCTTTGCTGTCTGCCACAGAATCTTTTTTAAATTGTACCAGTAAGATCACCAACGTCTGGTATTTTCTATTTGCAGACATAGTTGTTGACTATCAAAATGGTCCAAACGAGTCAAATTAAGTCGTTGACTCAATATTATTGAGGAACGTGACTAGGTGACTGCCTTCAGCTAATAATTAATAGTTGTTATTTATTTATTTATTTATAAATAATGGCAACTTAAATACCATTGTCTTTTACACCACTTCTGTACAATGTGGCTGTGAAAACCAAGTGGTACTTCCCTGTTAGAAATAACACAAAGTTTGTTTTTTCTCAAGTTTGTACATTTGACACATATAGTATGTATTCTTGCAAACGTAAAGGTCAGGAGAGCATCTGGGAATTTTGTTGCAGCCTGCTCTGCACTCATTTATACTGTATATGTCTAATGAGCACCAGACAAGACAAGCTTTTGCCTCTAAAACAAACCTGCGTCACCTGCAATGATTCAAAATAATTCATCAAATCTTCTGACTTTACAGTTTTGGGATTAGAAAATAATTCCCTGCTGAGTTCTCGACAACCACGTCTTTTGTCTCCATGTACAATTTGTGTACATTGCATGTTCGAAATCCCTGTCGTAATGTGTTATTATAGCCATATACAGCTGCCCCAGTAGTATAGTGAGTCATTCTATATTGCTGTCAACTTCTACCCTGAATAAGCTCTCCAGCCCACTGCCTGGTCCTGTGGGCTTTGCTGAGGGCTCTTGGGAACAGCAGTGGTTCTCATACTTACTTTTTGTTATTCTGTCAGCAGTGAGCGTAAGCCTTGAGACTGCTGCTGACTGCAACATTTCTTTTTTCTTTTTGTATACTAATGGGGTAGAGTGGAAACAGTAATAGCTATATGCATGGTCTCTCTGCAGTAAGTACTGTAGATGTGCTCTCATGGGGCTGTTCGAGCTGTTGACTTTTCTTTCTCCTCACGCTTATATATTTTTTTGTAGCTCACACCAGTTGGAACGACCATTTTCACTGGCTTCTCAGGAAATAATGGAGCTACAGACATCGACGATGGGCCCAATGGACATATAGAATACAGCATCCTTTACAACCGCAATGACCCGGTATATGGACAAGTCACACCACGATAAACACCCTCACCACCATTGTAAATTTCTTTAACAGTCATGACTTATTGCTCACATCCACTGTCCTTTGTGTCTTATCATATTGACTCTGTTTTGCTTTCAGGCATCTAACAGAACAGTGAGTGTCGCAAACACCCTTTCAGGAAACATTATTCTGGCAGAGAGGCTAAACTATGAGGAGAGAACTCGCTACCTGGTTTTGGTTCAAGCCAATGTAAGTGACTTCTGATTGCAGGTGTTAAGACTAGTAGGGCTGTCAACGAAAATTCAAAATAATAAATATATATTTGAATTGTAAAAAACGAACACTTGTTTGAATATGAAAATGTATATTTTATTGTGAAAAAAAAAAAAAAAAAAGCTGCACTACCACAGCTGTCTGCCTCGCATGTTCTTGCATGGGTCTGGGTCGCTGCTGCCTAAACGACTGTGAACATTAATCTCCCATATACTGTACAAAATCTGTGTAATGTCCGATTCAGCCCAGCCGGTCGTTGTCCGGAGAATTAACAGTGAGCGAGGGGGCATGTTGATGATGTTTCTATTGCGTGGCTAGCGCAAAACCAGAAGAAAACAACCAAGGGTGAAGAAGAAGGTTCATTTAGACTAAGACGCCAACGAAAATGTTTAACTAGAGAGACAAGGAGATTCAGGAATTTCTGTCAGGAAGGGCTGATGCCGAAATGTTTTGACAAATTCAAGGAAGTCAAGGAAGAAACTCGGTTGTTTATGACCACATTATGAACCGGCTACTTGAGCGCAGTGTAATCTATGTCATGTCATGTCCTGCCTCCTGCACCACTGTAGAGAGAGAGAGAGAGGGAGAGATGACAACTGTCTTTAAATTAAGTTTTACGGTCTAGGACATTGTTTTGTTTGTTTATTTTGTAATGTGCAGGTACGTACATCTTTTAAAATACTTGTTTATTTTGAAATAAATACCTATACAGGTAGTTATGTTTGTTGTATTGGTTTGCTGTCTTGTAGTGTAATGTTCAAATATGTGTTTTTTTAGAAGGAATATTCACACGTTTTGGCCAATTTTGACAGCCCAGTAAGTTCTCATTATCAACTGATTTTGAAAAAAGGCGCTGATTTTATACATTTTGTTTGAGTTTTTTTTTGTTTGTTTTTTTTACCTCTGCATTGACCTTGAGGGTAAACTCTCAGTGCCACTAAACGGATTTCTCCACATTGAATTCAATTGTATTGAATAACAGCAGCTGCATTTACAAGTTGTTTTGGAATTGGAGCACTAAATGACATGTTTTCTTGGCCTGAGAGAGTAACAGTGTTTCCCCATGTTCCAGATCTTTCAGTTATTTTAGGGGGCGGATCTTTTGAACATGAAGCTTGCTGCTTCACTGAGTGCAAGTGCTTACACTGTGTTATTTATATTTCTGAGTGCAGTTTTAAGGCACGGTCTGGCGTATATTGTTTTTTTATTTCAAAAATATGGTCATCATTTAGCAAACCATCCTTTTCATTTTCAGTTTTACCAGTCATAAGAGGGATTCTTGTTCCGTTTTCAATTATTAACACAAAGTAATTAGACATTTCTCAGTTGAAAGTCAGTGTAAGGACACTACACAAACAAGCTGTTTAACTCATATTTAACTAATACTAATTCAGAGATTGCTCACAGAGGATTGAACCCTCCAGGGTTTCAGTTCTTACTTTTTTTTAATTTTTTTCATTTAAAGTGATTGAAGCTGTCTTTTAGTCATTTTGAGGTGTGTGTAGTCTGTTTATACCAGAGCAGCTTTGCATATCAGAGTTAAAGGTGCACTATGAGTTCCTGCATGGTCACTTCTGTTGGCGTTCCAAGTAAATTCCAAACAAAACAGAGCAAGCTCGCCCCTCCCCCCATGTTTCCGTAACTGTCATTACTAACTGACTAACTGTCACTAACCCCCACACCCTCCTCCAACCATCATGTCGGTGATTGGCTGGAGTGGTTTGTTGTATTTTGGTGCACAGCCTGTGCCTCTAGTGTTTGTTTGACGTTTACAACCCCTGTGTTGTCTCCCGAGACCGAGCTTTTTCACAGTGTGTTCAGGGGGCAGGCAGCTAGCGGATCAAGGAGAGATGCCTATGATTTGAGACAAAAATGAAATCACGCTGAAACCATGCAGGAACTCATAGTGCACCTTTAAATATGGATGCATAATTATGGATTTTACTTGAGGAAGGGACTTTTCATTCACCATCTCACAGGTCAACATGACTGAAATTTTCATCCTAATGTTGCCAATCCTAATGTTGCCAGGATGAGTTATAATATTATATCATGCTTTTTATCTAGTCCTACCCATTAGGCAGTACATTTTTGTTGACCAAAAGCCACTGCAAAGCCACTGGCCAATAATTTGACTTCAATTAGAGCAACACAGAGGCTGGGATTTAAGAGTTCTCCATTCCTTTATAATCAGTGTAGGATTTTTTACAGCCTTATATTATCTATAAATTGCAGGAACGTCTGTCTGTCTGTCTGTCTGTCTGTCTGTGTGGTATGTGCATATCTCTCGAAACGTTAGTCCGATGGATTTCAAACTTGACAGATGTCTTGCTACGTGTACAAGTAATTGCAGTGCCAAGTTTGACGTTGTTTGGATTAGAAATGCAAAAGATATCGTTAAATATATAGGTAAAAGAAGCACACATTGGCTTTTGCTGCTCTAGCCGCTGGCCACTCCCCCTCTCACCCTGAGGACCAGAGACAGAGAGCAGTGGAGCTTTGGCAGCTAAAATGTGTAATGTGCTAAAATGACATACACCTCAGACCCACAAAAATTTGCAAAGTTGCACTACTTTGGACTGTCTTTGACGTTGAATAAACGAACGACAATTCCCGAATTTAAGGACGTTTCAGAATCCCACACGTTCAAAACACAGCCAGCTACAGACAAGTGGCAGCGATACGTATCTGTATATGTGTGTCCGTGTTTGGGGGCATGTTTGGGGGGAAGGTAACCTGCACATCACACGCAGACGCCACATGCAGAACACTTTATAACAGTGGGGGGGACTCTTTTCCTGCTATTGTATTAAGTTGCTGTGAGCTGGCAGAACATAACATAATCTTGGAGATTATTCCTTCACAGCGCTGTGCAATGTGAGAAAATCTCAGAGTTGAACCGGGCAGACACAGACACATCAGTTTTCATCAGACTCGACTTGGGTCGGGTTAATTAAATTAAGTCTACTGCTAACTTATAACACTAATAACATTACCATCGCCAAAATACCCCCGTGAAACAAATCCATACTCCACCGTTAACCGCCAAGCCACTCAACCTGTATGGAAATTAACCTCTGCTGAAGTGTTAAATTTGTTAACGATCATACGACACGAGACAACACCCTCTCTCTCTCTCTCTCTCTCTCTCTCTCTCTCTCTCTCTCTCAGATATGTGCTGATTAGCTCTCATAACGGGCCGGATGGGTAGCACACATTGACTGTAAATATTAATGGACAATGCATCCGGTTCGGCGAAGTGCTGCAAATGCGGAAGTGCCTTAAACCTGCATTCTATCTGAATTCCAGCAGAGGGCAACAAGTTCAGTTTCTGTAGAAGACTAGTAAAGAAGTGACCCACTTCTCACTTGATTTATTACCTCAGTAAACATTTTCATAATGAGTTTATGGTCTCAATCGCTAGTTTTAAGTCTTCTGCAACACAGAATGATGTTCATTTATGGTCTCGTTGATTTTAAAATCGGCATTAAGCAGGGGGTGTTTTAGGGCGTGGCTATGATGTGATTGCCAGTGAAAGCGTGTAACGTAACGTGGCTCCTCCCTCACTCCTCCCTCTCGTCTAAAATCGTCACATCCACAACCAGGATGGCTGTGCCCGTTACGGCAAACTCGACGACGAATAGCAGATCTCCACAAACCAATGGGTGACGTCACACATGCTCTGTCCATTAATATTAACAGTCTATGGTAGCACACTGCCATGAGTCCATGAGGCTGACGGTACAGATCCATTTGACCGTGCGACGCTTCTGTTGCGCCGCGCTCCACTCTATTCCTGTGGGTGACGTCAAGCGACTTCAACGTGCACGCAAAGCATTCCAGGAAGGCGGCGCTGCATTTGAAAAAATGCTGCGCGTCCAAAAGCTGGCCGATGCCCATCTTTATGCAAATGAATCCGTTGAACGCGACGCGACTATCCAGTAGAAGTAGACGAAAATCTTTTAAACTGATCTTTGTCAATCTGAAATAAAGACAGATTCAGCAACTGTATGGCCTATTTCTCGCTTAAAATGTTTTCAGAAACACGTTTCGGTGAACTATTTTCGTAAAATACTAGATCGTATTCTCAATGAGCCGCCATGACACTCTGTTGAAATTCTCGAGAAGCCAAACCCACATCAGGCGTTCGTCCAATCAGCTGCCGGTCAGGGGCGTGGAGCATCAACCATGGATGTATGACGTCGCGACACCACGCTTCAGTCGTGTCGGACAAATGGATCTGTACCGTAACGTTTGATTACTCCACATTTTCATTGTGATATATTCTGATTGCATTCTGAATCTGCAGCGTTCTCTGTCAGGTATATACAGTAGTACAATGTCTTCCTCTGATGTAGACGTAGCCTACAGGGAGCAAAAGACTCAACCCTTTACCCTGGCAGGAGGTCCTCCAAGGAGATTTCATTGTCTCTTGCAAGAGGGGGTCAGAGTAGAGAAAGAAATAAGACATGGTATTTACTAGAACTCTGTGCTGTGTATCAATAGTTCAATTACACTAACAGCACAAATCTTTGAAGTGCTGTGCTGCTCACTTCTCAGGGTACCACTCTAGGAAGCAACAGTACCACAAGGGGGAAGCTGCTGAAAAGACATGTTTTATGGCTGAGAGTTATTTCCATAAGATGAAAGGTTTAGTAGAATTTATAGGGAACATGCTGTATGTAACATCTCTTCCATTCAAATACATAGACAAGTGGGAGCTTTTTACTAGTACTAGTTGACAAGCCCTCTGCCAAGGATATGATTTTGAATTTATTCCGTGACAAAACCTAAAGCAAATCAGGCAGCTAACTTAATGATGAACTTTTATATAGCATTTATATGTTCATACATTCATTTTGTGTTTCTACTAGAACATGTTTACATGCTTTAATGTTCAAACAACACTTTATTTTTCTCATACTGTCCATGGCTGCTGCACCTGTATTCACCCTCTGTATGAGAACCTCTGTAGGAGCACCTGTAGACCTGTCTTTTTAGCCCCTCCCGAAAAAGCCCAGTCTGCTCTGATTGGCCAGCGTCTTCTCCTCTGCTCTCCAGTTTTTTTTTCACTAGTAGCAGCTAGAGCTACTGCAACAGAGTTTTCAGCAGGACTTTGTACCGTGAAAAATCACAAATAAAGGCTTCTAAACCAAATACTACACAACCAGACATCGAAATTGGGGGAGACATGACCAACATTGGCCACCAAGATTACAGCTGTCTGGCGTTAGCATGGAGCTGCTTAACAGTTAGCAGTAGGCTAACGTTAGATTGTTATGGAAGGAAGCAGCACTTTCTACTGTCAAAAATCGCAGACAAATAACAATAACATCGTAGATATCAAAAAGCTCCTACAAAATATTATAAAAGCGTGAATTTTTCTATTTTTTTATGATATGAACAGGTTTTCCTTATTGCATTAAAGTGCCCATATTATGAAAAAAATCACTTTTTCTGGGATTTGGCGTGATATTTTGTGTCTTTGGTGCTTCCACACACATACAAACTTTGAAAAAAAAACATCCATGCTGTTTTGAGTGAGATACGGTTTCTGAATGTGTCCTGCCTTCAGTCTCTGGGTGAGCTGTTCAAAATCGGCACGGCTTGTGACGTCACAAGCCGAAACGAGCTGGCTAACCGCAACCATTAGCTCGTAGCATTAGTGCTAACGCTAGCATGCTACCTCGTTCTCAATAGCAAAGCACTGCTACAACACACACAAGTTCACCATAATCTACAAAAGAACTACTTACATGTGCGCCCTCATTTAGAAGTCCCCCAGCTAATCCTGCCTTGTAACTGACCAAAGTTGTAGAAACAGCCTTTCTTTTACTGTCTATGGAGCTAGCTAGCTGACATGATCTACATCTGAGCTACTGCACATGTGCGAGTGCAATCAAAGATAGTACAGAAGAAGAAGAAGAAAAGAGGTCTCACTCTGTAGCTAAAACAGAGACCAGCTGAAAAGAGGAGCTGCAGCAGTGAGAGAGAGCACTGCAGTACAACACAAATATATGGTGTTTTTTGAAAATTAAACCATGTAAACCTATTCTGGTACAACCTTAAAATACAATTATGAACCTGAAAATGAGCATAATATGGGAGCTTTAAGATAACACGTTTTTATTTAGCAGTGATCCTGGTCTGGTTTTACTTAAAGTACAAAACAAAATCTGTATCAGTACCCTTTCCTGCAGACAAACAACTGAAGAAAAATCAGCAGAATTAATGCATGACTGTGAGCTTACATAACAGTCACCACTGTAATATATGCTGAAGAACAGCTGCAGAGATCTGTTATGGATTTTAGCTTGAGCAGTTAGTAGCCCCAGTGCACATAGCAACAAATCGTCTGGGAGTTTGAAGGTTGAAATTGAAAAGCATTTGTTCATTTTCCAGGACCGCGCTCCCTACCCCCCCAACAGACTAACGGCTACCACAACTCTGACTGTGGACGTTCTTGACGGAGACGACCTGGGCCCCATGTTCCTGCCTTGCATTTTGGTGAACAACACCCGTGACTGCAACCCCCTCACCTACCGTGTTGCTATCCCCGAATTCACTCAACCGGTAAGAACCAGGCAGACAGGCAAACATGCTGCTGTTCCACAAGGTCATTTTAACAGCATTCCTTCTTTTAATAGTAGGTGAATATTTGTGTTTTCATGCATGCAGGTTGTGTTTTTATCTCCTGTCATCCTGTGTGTTCATGTGCAATGTGCCGTGTAATTCAGATTTGTGATACATTTGTGCTGTATGCATTTTGTACATTCTTGCTAAATGTTAAACTATTCCACACCTTTTAAATAGCATAATTGTCCGCTTACACCTTGTTTTTACCTTCACACCTGGAGGCCGAGTAAACTTTGCTGCTGTATCTCAGCATGATTATTCCAGGAGCATTTTCTGGTCTGCTGGACCAGCAATTAGAGCTGAAGGCTGAGTTGACCTGGGATGACAGTCAAACACAACAGGAATTTATAGGAGCAAGAAAAATAGAGAGGGGGAGAGATAGTGTGGCAGCTGAGATAAAGAGTCTGAGGCGGTGCACAAAAATGTATTATATGTATCACTATTAGTTAGTTAGTTAGTTTGTCTGTCTATAGAAATATATATCTACTGATTATGGCTATGCAAAAGATCTGAAGTAAAACTAACTGAGTGGGACTATGCTGAATTATTGTATTGAACTACACTAGACTCAAAACAATCTCACCTCAAGGTCTATTTAGTACTGTTCCGGAGGTTTCGATCATATTACATGATCTTCACCAACAGATGAAGTCTGATCAGTGGCCATCAGTTGGAACTGTAGATTCACTGATTTAGTAGGGCACCATAGGACTTCTTGAACTTGACAGTTTACTCTTCATCTTGGAAACAGAAGAGTAATAACACAAGAGTTTGCATGTTTTCCGCGTCATCACATGGGTCCTCCTCCAGTTCCCGCCCACAGTCTAAAGACACTGTACAGGAGGTATGAATTAGAAACTCTAAATTGGCCAACAGTGTGAATGTTCTTGTCGTAGTTTTAGCTCTTGATCACCATAAAAGTCTTAAGGTGTAGACTCTGGTGTAGACCTGCCAGTATAATTATTTTCTCTCATTTTCATGCAGTAGATGTTGTTAATGTGAAATAATTGCTGTAATGTCAGAGCATTTCCATTTTTCTAATATATGGAATTGCTTTACAAATAAATGCCATGTTCCTTTGTCATTTTTGTTAATTGTAGCTTGGCAAACCAATTTATACTTTCATTAGCAGCACCAACTGAAGCTTAAGAAAATTATAATAAAAATATCTGAGAATTCTGCTCTGAAGCAGTATTGGGAAAAACTGCATCAAGTATGGGTTAAATGTATACTGGTTTTGACATGTTTGGAACATGAATTGTATTGAACTCAGACAAAGAGATTAAACAGCACATAAGTCTGCAATAATGACACAACAGGAGCTATTTACTGTAGATTGGTTGAGAAAATCAAAAGTTGTAGATTGAGGCCTACAGAGAGAGAGGGATTAATAAAAAAAAAAAAAAGGCTATACGGTCGACCGGTATACATGTATGCGCAAGTACTGCCTGTTCATGGGTTCCTGTGTACCTGTGGTTGAGAGGGAGCTGACATAGTGAGTCAGAGTTGTTTGTCCAGACTTTCTATTCATAGTTCACCCATGTAATGTATAATTTATGATAAAAGGTTTGCAGGCTGCTAAGTATGCAGGATCTGGGAGCACCGGCTGCACAAACCAAAGGTTTTTCATTAGTGTAAGAAAATGTTGGCCTTTCTCCCTATCTTTCTGCTTTTCCCCCTCGAAATCCTGCCAAAGCTTATGTATACGGTCACATTACGATAGATAGATAGATAGATAGATAGATAGATAGATAGATAGATAGATTTTTATTGATCCCAAAGAAATGGGAAATCCCTGTGTTGCAGCAGCAAAATATCAGACACACAGCACACATACAGAATATACATGAAATAATAGGATACAATATACATGAAATAATAATAGGATACAATATAAGAACAAATAATTAAGAACAAATATATAAGAACAAATAATTGAAAATATATTTGTTAAGAAATTTATTTATATATATTTATCATTCATTTCACTTTCCTTAAACAGTGTGCAATTTCATTTCAGAACTGTTTTTTTAGGAATGGCATACATTAGCTTTGACATTTTCAGTCAGTTTTTGGTTGGTCTCTGATTTTTCTCCATTCTGCAGTGTAACCATAATGCTAACATATCTGTCCACAGGGAGATTTGTCTTCCCATAATTGATGAGTGTATTGTAATTAATCACAATGGCTAGACAGGCATTATTAAGTTGGTCTGTATTTATTTTTTGCCCTGAGGGGATACAGTATAATGCGTGCTCTGGAGTCCCCTGGATAATGATTGCTGGAGGAGGGTATTATAGCTAATCATCATTGTGCAGAGCTAGAGGGATTTGAGTTAGCGCACCTCCAGACATTGTAAAAGCGAGAGGGCTGCTTAGGGAGGGGTGTAAGGATTACTCCAGAGCAGAGGGATATAAATATCCCCCTCAGG
This sequence comes from Sander lucioperca, assembly GCF_008315115.2. NCBI lineage: Eukaryota > Metazoa > Chordata > Actinopteri > Perciformes > Percidae > Sander > Sander lucioperca. The sequence continues at coordinate 22,048,389 of NC_050187.1, forward strand.
GAGGGATTTTTCCTGCCAGAGAGCTGTTAGCCGTGTGCCTGTCTACACTAAGGAAGTTTAGCACAGGCTTCTTAGCATACTCAAGCATACTGTATCAGCCACATGGAGGCATTTTGCATGAGGAGGGGTATTCTGAAATGTGATGTGCTAAACATATTCCCACTTAGCCATATGTTATCACAAAAGTGTAGAGGTAGAGCTGGGTAATTAGTGCTGATGAGTACAGTAGCCTACAGCACCACAAACAGATTATCCCTGATGTGCAACTCTATTAGGCATATTTAGAAGAATGCTGATGAGAAATGGATGTAATAGCACTGGCGTATTAATTAAATTTCCTAATAATTGGCCAGTGTGCTATGGATTACGACTGCTAATACACTGACCCACATCAAACATTTGGTTCTTTAATTGGAGATGAGAAATATTACTTTTTCTTTTACAAGTCCATATATTCAGTCTTCCAGAATGCCCAATCACAGCAGCTCCTTTCATCCCCTTGAAAAGCTGAGAACAGTTTAATGGGCCAGGAAGAGAGTCCAGGGCAGCTTCTCTATAGAGCAGTTTTAATCTAGAGCAGCACAGTGCAAGTGATATACAACATGTCACATAAGATTATACAGCAGCCAAAATATTGATATATAGCGCACACAATAGGTTTTCCAGGGCTGATGATATCCTTTCTAAGCTGAATTATCTGTTTCATAAGACACTAAAATGCCTGTCTCTGCATAATAATGCACTCACAGTTATTTTAGGCAATATCTGTGCAACTCTAGGCTACAACTACACAGTCAACAGAAAATAAATGGATTTGCATCTGATTGTCTTGCTGTGTTGTTAAATGACTACCCCTCCCCTTGTTGCAGAGTAAACTGAACCCACTAAATGTGACCCCTGCAATCCTGGCCGTGGACATGGACAGAAACATACAGCCCCCATCAGACAGACCTAGCATTCTTTACTACATCCTGGTTGGTAGGTTCATCACGCATCTTGATTGAGTTTACACATTCAGGGCCCTATCTTGCACCCAGCGCAATTGACTTTGTACACTGACGCATGTATCATTCCTATTTTGCACCCGACGTACAGCGGACTTTTCTCTCCACAGACTCACGTCGGTAAATTAGGGAATGAACTTGCGCTCCCGGGGGCGGTTCAGCGAAAAGAGGAGGCATGTTTCGGCACAAATGTTCCCTCGTGCTATTTTGCAGTTTCAGAAAACAATTCCGCGACAGACCAGGAAAAACCTAGTCTAAAGTCAGTGGCGCGTTATTCAGATGCTATTTTAAGGGTGCGTGCTTGGCCGTAATGTAGAGTGTGCACACCACGCATACACTTTGCTTCTGTCATCTCACGGACCCAGCAGTTCCCATTTTTGCAAACCATACATAAATACAAGGAAAAATATGACCTTGTTTTACTCAACATTTCCATGAATCATGGATGTGTTGGTGACATAAATGAGGAAATATTAGAGGACTTAAGGAGATGTGATGTTGAACTGCATGTGCCGATGCCACTTAACCCAAATGCCCCCCAGCAGCAGCACGGGAGAGGAGAGACAGAAGAGCTGCATCGTCTGTAGTGAGGTAATCTCGGTCTAATGTTAGACTACATTGCAAAAATATCACCATGCATTCATAACCTCGTGATTCAGTGAGAGTGAGCACAAAACATCGGAAAGTATGTGTTTGTGACATTTCTTTATTTAAATTTTGTCAAAAAGAAAAATCAATAGCAAACGTCGGTCTCCTCGGCTGTGAACCGCTCCTGGCGGTGCGCCCATGGATGTATTAAGAGCGTGCGCCTAGCAAATCCGCCATTATAATAGCAATCCGCCACGGAACAAGCGCGCCTGCTTTTAAAGGGAATGTGAGATAACGCTCTGATCGGTTTATTGCACGTTACGCCCAAACCACACCTATGAGTAATGTAGCTACTTCAGACCAACCCATTTTAGATTTGCGCCAGTATAATAGCAACAGCGCCCGAGATCCGCCCACAAAGCTACTTGCGTTTGGCGTTTGATACTTGCGTTTCAGATCATTAAAATAGGGCCCTCAATGTTCTTTGGCTCTGTGGGCCTGCCATGACTTCACTTCTAAATGTTCATTCTGATGTTACCATTAAGTACACTGAATCCAAATCAGTTAATGTTCTTATTCTTTATTGCAGGTCATCCAGTCACATATCCAGAGTATTTCACCCTGAACAGAACGACTGCAGAGCTGCGTGTTCTGAAGCCTATCAGCAGGGACTTGTATCAAAGGTTCACGCTCATCATCAAGGTAAACAGTAAAATCCTAAATAAGTGCTAGTTTTATTTTATCAAAGTTTACAGGACGTCACCTATACTGATGTCAAGATTTACTGTGTGATTTTTGATTGAAACTAAACCCCACACCAGAGGTGGGTAGTAACAAGTTATAGTACATTTACTCTGTTACATATACTTAAAGCTTTAGTGCATAACTTTTTGATATTAATAAACGTTCGTTACATTCAAGCCATTGCCAAATGAGTTGCTACAAAGCTAATTAAGACTATCAGCTCCACACAACTCTCTCTTTATTTCTCAGTATGGCTATGTTCTGAAGATTGTGTCGACCAGCGACTTTCCTACTTCTTCTGAAGAGTCCATCATGTTTTTTTTAATCCTCCGTGTCCTCCTTGGCTACTAGCAACTGCTTGGAGGAGGGGTGGTCGCGCCGACAGTTTTGTTGCCATTACTTAGAATTCTTCATGGGGGGCGACAGAAACTACACACTATAGCTTTAAGTAACTATTTTGAATAAATTGTATTTAAAAGTTTGATTGCAGCATACTTTTCACTCTTACTTAAGAAGATTTTTAGAGAAAAATCATTACTTTGACTCTGTTACATTTGGATGCATTTATCGTACTGCTGATTTATTATGTTATGCATTCATGATCTGTTAAGAGGCAGGTGGTCATGATGAAACATCACAGCATTATCTCCTACTTAGTCTCGCTTTACCAGACCATCCATACACTGCGGAGCGGAGGAGGGTCTGGCTAGTCCACATAGCATTCCGGGATGGGAGAAAAACGTGCTCTGGTTTATTGGCATTTCTTTAAACCGATCACAATTGTCATGGGCAGCGCTAAACTCCGCACGGAGTAAAATAGTTAGAGAAAACTCAGATTGGACAGATAGTCTAGCTAGCTGTATCCATTTACCATGCAGATATCTGAGGATCAGTTAACCATAGTCCTCATAAATCTACCAGAGATTAAAATTCCAACACAAAGAAAGCAGAAGGAAACGGACATCGGCGTAAATACACGCATCCGGCGGAATTTCCTGCAGCACCGGAGCAATCCCGGAAGTGGAACATCAAGGATATAGACTATCTCCTACTTAACCTAAATTAGTCATCTGATGTGAGACTGTTTCAGCAACTTCTCTAATCTTATATTCTCCATGTGATTAGAGAGACCTGGATGTAGGTGGCTCTCACCTGATCTGTGGCTGCCTGTGACTTAGGACACATACTTTTCATGATTACACAGAAATCGCAGAGTGTTTGGTCATGAAAGCTGGTTCATAGTCATGGAAAAGTCATTAAAATCCATTAGCCAAAATATGTATAAACCCAGCATTTACTGACCCTGGCGCTGTGGAGATAGGTCTGGTATTGTGATAGTAACTGAACCAAATGGAGCTTGATCGTCCTAATCAGGGTTCAGCCTAAGGTAAAACATTGCTTATCCTGCTGCCTCTGCAGTAGCGGTTTTTGGCACGGGCGAAGCAGGCAGCTGCCCGGGGTGGCATTTTTTCATGACACATGGGGGGCGGCACGAGAACTTAAAAAAAAAATCCTCAAAGCGGTTTTCTACTGTATTATCTATCATTTCACCGTGTTGGGAATTGGCAAATTGGCGCCCCTGCTTGCTGAGAAGGTACCGTGCACAGAGACAGAGAAGCTGTGTGAGAAGGGGAACAGAGGACAGTTAACCTCTGGGTCGAACGGGTTGCTGGGCATAAGCGCCGATACTGTTGGTGCTCCGCTAATAGCCTACTGAGCACCCACGAAGCTGATCGCGGTTATGTGTCAGTTAAACTTTTCATCTCCAATCCTATCCTACTTTACGGCTTTATTATCGAGTTGATAGGCGTGTGTGTTTGTGTCGGCCGTCTGAAATGCAAACATTTTTTGACTACTTTTTTTTTTAAAGGGCATGTGCCTGTGAGCACCCACAGAGGAAAACATTAATCGGCGCCTATGTTGCTTGGTCTCTCAAATGGAACGGTCCGGACAAGGGGGGGAACGGGGGACCATGAGTCTCCTTGCTTATCACTTTTATGCATTATAAGGATCTATCGGAGATCTACCCCAACTTTTGGACTGCTCTCAGGATTGCACTTACTCTGCCAGTCACTGTGGCTCAAGCAGAGAGGAGCTTTTCAAAACTAAAGTTGATCAAGTCATACCTGAAGTCAACCATGTCCCAGGCTCACTGGCCTTTCCGTCAATATCAATCATTTCATACGATAACATCATTGATGATTTTGCATCAAGGAAGGCCAGAAAGGTCAGGTTTTAGTTTGTGTTTTCTATTCTTAGTGGAATAGTGTAATAATTAGATTCTCTTTAGTACGTTTTCACATTTGTGTGATGAAGGATTTGTGCTATTTAGAATATTTATTCTATATTTTATTTGCATATTATTCTTAATATTTTATATTATTGTTGCTCTCTGCTCTTGTTACATTTTTTATATATCTGATTGTATGTATTTTTGGCACATATATATATATATATATATATATTATAACAACATAAGTGAAAGAGAAAATTATATTTCTTAATTGCACAAATCCTTCATTAGAACATTTGAAAAACACACTTAAGAGAATCCAGTTATTTAACTATTGCAATTACAACAGGAAACACACTTTTTAAGTTGCACAATCTCCACCTCCAACATTTTCAAAAGACAATGAACACAATTCTGCACAAAATATGACAGTATAAGTTATCAGAACTTTAATCAGAATAAATATACATTATAATTGGGGCTGTCAGCATTAACGCTTTAATCGCGATTGGATTAAGGATCGAGCATAATGCGTTAAGTTTTTTTTAATCGTATTAATCGCATGCCGCCATTTATTAATTTATTTTCACTTCACTCGGCTTTGCGTCGTGCCTAACAGGCTACTATTTTGCCGTACTTCCTCGTAGCACATCCTGCTGTTGCAGGAATAGCAACGCGGATTTTGGTGCCTCATTCTGGTGCCACTGATATGCCTGCACTTCTCTCTGATGCTCTGAAACAGACGTTACAGGCAACAGAAACATCGCTGCACATGATGTTAGTTAACACTACACTCGACAGCAGCTAACGTTAGCTTACCGCTAGCTAGTAGCTGGATTAAACACGGTTACAATGCTGACAGCTAATGCTAAACGGTGTGTCTGTATTTCACTATAGAGAATTCCGAGACCGGGATGTAACAATCTGCAGCTGCTGTTGTCGGAAAAACACAGACGGTGCGTTCAATGAAACTGGTAATTTACAGCCTCGTGGTGCATTCAAAGTTGTTGTTAAATTCAAATGTGTGACTAGATTAAATATATAATAAACAAATACAAATCTTAAAATCAAGTTCATAAAGTCACTTTCTTTGCATTCATTTGATTCCCAATCAAGATACACTGGTAAGAATGGCTTTCCATTGTTAATATGTACTTAAAAACAGTTCTGAAATGCAAAATAATAGAATTTTAATCATGCGATAAAACATGCGATTAATCGCGATTAACTATAGAAATTCAACGATTAATCGCGATTAAGAAAATGTAATCGTTTGACAGCCCTAATTATAATATAGTAATGCTGAAAAATCGAAGGGGGTCTCGCCCTGGGTGGAATTCAGTGTAGAACCGCCACTGTGCCTCTGCAACGTTTTCTAAAACATCCCAATTCAGTAGCCTGTATTATTAATGTGATTGTGCCATATCCCGTTTAACTCATATCTCAATAACTTAAGGATGCAACTTTACCCACTCCACCTAGATAACCTCAGTCCTGAAGGCCATTAACTGTATATTTAGCTGCTTTGGAGATGGGGGTGAAAAAGATGTTATGATTTATGGACTTAGCAGAAGGATAGTCTGCTGCGGTCCCATGAATCCTAATTTAGAGCAGAGTCAGGGATTGCCTCGGTGCTGCTGGTGCAGAGCAGCAGTGCAGATGAACTTTCTATCCACCCATCACTAACCTCTAGACACCTCTGAGCACTGTGTAACCTGCTGTTTACTGGGATAGCTGGGGAGCAAGAAGATGAGAGGAAGAGCTGATTTCCACAAGAGGAAGAAGGTGAGGGGAGATTGATCATATGAGAGGCATTTTGCATGTCTTCAGGAGGATTGTGCATATCTTGGGGAAGGGAGACAGTTCAAAGGAGGAGCAGGGAAACGCCAAGATAGATAGAGAGATGTGTGATGTGATAGTACTGTAGGAGCCTTATCTACCTGAGTCATAGAGATGGGGGAGGAGCCGTTGCTCAAGGACTCCAAGTGAGAATTAGACTTGGGTATCTTAAGAGTCCTCTGATGCAGCACAGTATGTGGTGTACATAGTTAATGCTTTAGGAGATTAAAAAAAAGCCAATGGTGGAATAAGCTGCAGCATCTCAATCATATTTTAGAAAACACATCTGTTGTTCATCAACAGTTATGATTGATCCTGATAGAGTCGTATCCACCAGGATGACTGGAGTGAAATGAAGACAAGTGACAAAGGCAGATGGAGATGGAGAGCAATAGTCTGGTTAAATAGAAAATTTTAAAAGAAAAGCAAAGAGATACAGTATGACACTCTAAGGATGATGGAGTCAGGACAGAAGAATCAAGACTGATTAACAGTGACTTTTGGTAACAGTGAATCTCCTGCAGACCTGTGTGTTGTAGCAGTGGAGAATATGTCATTTAACACTGCCTCCAAGAAATAAGGACACCACTAAAGAGCCAAATCACCAGGGAACACTGTAATCCTACACAACTTTTTCTCTCTCAGACAAAAATGTGTGTGTCGAGAAAAATAGAGAACATCCAGGCACACACACTTTGTCTGTCAATGACACTACTTTTCCCTCAGGTGTTTGTGCGAGCAGATTGGATCTTTGGGTCAGCGCAGTGTGGGTGTTGTTTATTATCACTCAGATAAGGGAAAAAGGTAGAAGATGTTTGGGAAAGATATCTGGCATAACATTGCGATGCCAATAAAAACTGGAGTGAAATTCAACTTGATGTGCCTAAAAGTGTTTAGCAGGCATCTGCAGTCATAGGATATACATAAAGACAATAAACAAGAAAGTACAGATTTGTTTTTGGCCCCAGCACTTAACCATTTAGCAGTATACCTATATTCTTCTGTTACAGTAGGCACTTTGCAACACAAGCCCAGTGAAATTGAGCTAATGTGCAGAATTAGTTCCAGGTCATGGCTTAAACTGATGTCACTTTACTCCCCCACTCCATCTGTATTTTCAAAGTCTTAATGTTTCTGAAGCATCGCAGTGTGGGAGCCAATAGTGACATACGTATGTGCTAAGGATGGGGAAAGATTTCAGTGACAGCCTGACCAGACCACATTGATTTGGTTTGGTCTCACTGGGCTGATGTAAGACACAACATGGGTTAAAGTACAGCCTCTTTAGTTTGGGACAACACACATTTTGATTTGAGGTAAATTGCTGTGCTACCTAAGCAGTCATCATGTCACCCACCAACTGACCTGGAAATTGAAGGCGAAGGAATGTTTACGCTCTGGTGATTGTGCGATACAGTTTGTGTTCCACTGTATATTACAAAAATACTGTGTTTGAATGCAGGTGAGTCAACATTTCACTCATGCATTTTTGGAAGAATGTACACCTCTGGAAATTGTAAGCTGTGTTGTAACATTTATTATGTCCAATTACACTGCATGTTCTAGTATTTTGTAGTATTTTATAGATTAAGTAAGTATATTGATTTCATGTTGTAGGAGTTTTTGTAGAACTTTTTTCAAGAACTGACTATTACCTGATTCAGGAAATTTAACCTTACTATTACTTACTATTGCCGACTGACCTGCAAGGTGACATTTTAAATGAGTTGTTTTCCATGGCTCAATGCTTTATGTCAGTTTTTGGAGAAAGATATTAAAGGTCCCATGGCATGAAAATTTCACTTTATGAGGTTTTTTAACATTAATATGAGTTCCCCTAGCCTGCCTATGGTCCCCCAGTGACTTGAAATGGCAATAGGTATAAACCAAGCCCTGGGTATCCTGCTCTGCCTTTGAGAAAATGAAAGCTCAGATGGGCCAATCTGGAATCTTCCCTATATGACGTCATAAGGGGAAAAGTTACCTCCCCTTTCTCTGCTTTGCCTGCCCAGAGAATTTGGCCCGCCAATGAGAAAGAGAGAGACATCATGGCTTGCAAATGAGCGAAGCATTGCAGTTGGTAAAGGCCACACCCCCACCCTCCACCTTGCCCCCCCTCTCTCCTCCTCAATAGTATTTAAAGCTACAGACACAGAAATGGCACATCCTAAGGAAAGCTCATTGTGGGACTGGCTCGTAGTGGCTGTAATTCTGCAACAGGCTGAATTTCTGGAAAGCAGCATGTCATAGGACCTTTAAAATGCCGAAGAGATGAAGAGGTGTCTACTGGGATGGTTTCATATTAAACTATTCCACGGTTTATTTAAGCTTTCAGGTAAAACGCAGATACTATACAGAAACTCACAGTATTCAGCTCACATTTGCACAATCATTAATGGAGACAGACCACACCAGAAAAAGGTGCTAGTAGCTTGCCTTCTAGTTTATTGGTCAATTATGGCACTGACTTAGCGAGTAATATTTCCATTGAGTCTCCTATCATTGGTCACCCATTTGATGGAGCAGCAACAGCCACTAATTACTGCCTCCCCCCGACAAATGATGGTATTTGCGTTAAGTGCTCTGGTAATTACTAAGGCCTAATCCTAAATGGACCCCTGATTAAATTTAGTCAATGTAACTTTTTGTAACTGAAATGACACTTAGAAAAAATTATGCGTTTCTGTCCCTGTGCCTGCATAAGAGTTGGGAGAGCATAACTCTTAAGTGTGTTACTTTCATCATCCACCTCATTATTTTTTACTTCTTAGTAAATTTCCAGCAGACTGGTTATCAGTGTTTTCATAGTAAATGTAGACTTCCTTTAAGGCGTTTTGATTTTTGACTCACATACTATGACTTCCTCTCTCTCTTTTCATGTCAGGCAGAACAGGACAACGGTCACCCCCTCCCAGCCTATGCTGACCTCATTATCGACATCCTGGATGAGAACAACCAGGCACCATATTTCCAGTTTGCTACCTATCAGGGATATGTGAGTGAGTCCTCCCCAGTGGGTACGACTATCTCAGCCAGTGCCAACCTCACTGCTGCCCTGGGAATCATCGTTCTGGATAATGACATTGAGGAGGTAGAAAGAAAGGGATTTTTTTCAGGCTATGCTCACTGTTGCCTACACTTTATACATCTACCCATACATGTGTGCATACAAACACCAAGCGCTTGTAGTGCATTGATTAAATATTGATTAAAGGTCCACATTTATTCATATGGTGTTGTTGTGTACTCACAAAAAGTAAAATGTTCGAGTCATTTTCCTGCTGTATTTCTTTCCCTGTTGTAGCTGGCTCCTGGTGATACACCTGTAGGTAAACAGGGTTACTTTTAGATGCAATAGCACAGACACACACACACACACACACACACACACACACACACACACACACACAAACAGAGTGCAATATAGGGATGTCCCGATCATTTGCTCATAATCACCGATGTGGGTTCTTTTAATATTGAGGGTTTTTTTTCTTTTGATACAGAGATTAATCCAATATTTATGTTTTCCTGCATAATACAGCTGAAATGTGGACACTTAATAGCTTAAAGTAGGCCTCCATTTATATCCTTAAAGCCAATTAAATTAAGGGATATGACTGCCTAACAGCTCTGCATTAAACGTGCATCACGTTCAAGTTTAAATGTGTTCTTTCAATATTTAATGGAGGCTCTAGCTTCCTGTACTGTTTTATATAATATATTTGCAGTGTCAGTTTGGGCCGTTGAGGCAGTAAAGTTTGGACATGATTTAGAGAACTTCTCTTCATTTCCACTTAAAATGCTGAAGGTTAAACACATTTGTTTTGTTTGTTTGGTGTACCTGAAAAGTACTTGCTTTGCTCGCTGTGGCACAATGACAGTGGGGATATAATTACTTGAAACTGACGTCTGCTGTTTAGTTGCCCGCTATGCATTAGAAAGTGGTTCCAGTGTTTTTTTTACATATGGGGAAGCTTTGACAGGTGCCATAACTGGAGCGCAATAAGTACAATAAACAAAGCATCAGAAGTGGATAGGCTTTACATTGCCAAAGCTGATCCATTAAAGAAGCCTTTATCAGCTTGATACCTAGTCTGAAAATCGATTCGGGACATCCCTACCGTTAATTCATGCATCACTTTGCAAAAAGTAAAAACAAACAGCACTTATCACTACTGGAGACATCCTAAACAACAATTTGTGAGCTTTCCAGTGTGTTTGCAACAACAGAAATGATATGTTTTCTGTTTCATAAACAGTGAATTAAATGCTATGCAGGTCTCCGGTAATGACCGGTGTGTGTAGATTAATCTAGCTGATGCACTGACTTTTATCTAATCGGAGTGTTGTTTGGAGTGTTGTTTGCTGTGCTGTGTTCTTCTTCTTTATATGCAGGACTTTTCACCGTGGTTTCTACAATTGCTTCAGTCAAAAGTTGTGCAGTTATTCTCTTTGAAAATAATGTTCTTTTTATTTTATGAATTGGTTGTTGTGTGTGTAGTTGGGGGTGTTTTTGACATATTTGTTTGACACATTTAACATTGTGTGATTGTGTGGGTGCATGTTTGCGTGTGTCTTCGCCAACGACAGTGGAGAACGCTTTAAATTCCATCATACCCTAACTGCATTTTTAGATTTATATTTAAATTGGTGAAAACACACTGTCACACACAGCCAAAGCAATTGACTACTACCCTTAGCTCATCTTTCAAAATATCCCTTTACTCAGTCTTTGGAGAAGATTAACAAATCAAAGTGGAGTGAAAACAGAGATAACAAAATCAATAAGCCACCAGAGTCCTGCTGTTTACCAAACTCTCTTAAGAGGACTCATTGATGGACGTGAATCGAAGCCGACTCACAGCAATGGACCACAATAGACCCCAGGTTTATTTGTTAACACAGTCTAACCACAGCAGTATTGACACATCTTTGGTGATTGGCTCTTTTTAAAAAATGTTGTCAAGCTTATTTAGCATCTCAACACCCAAAACAAAAGCTGTAAAACCTATACCTTTTCACAACTGCTTAATGGGGTCGATATTGTTTTTCCCTAAAAATGAACTGAGGCTATAATGGGTGGACGTTGTTTTAGCAGAAGTCATTTCCCTCTCTTGCTTTCTTTATTGATACTAACATGTTAAAAATACATTGCTTTCTGGTTCCGTCCACAGCTCCTTCTCTGTTTTCTGAAGACAGCAGATTACTTTTTCAACTCTTTGGCTGACCAAAATGTACTGTCTGATTTCTCAGCCACACAGCTGCGGCTTGGGAAAAAAAAAAGATGAAACACTCATGTCACCATGGTAACATGCTTCTTTTTGTATATCTTTCTTTTGGAAGACGAAAGACCCCATGGTAAGAATTACCCTGGTAGACTACACCACGATCTTCGGCCTGACCCCAACTGGGATAATCCGCTACCTGAGGCTCATCGAACCTGTGGACCGGGAGAAGCAGATGGCCTATACTTTCACGGTAGGCCTCGGACTCAGTACTAGTTATCTGCAAGACAGCACTAGAGCCCTGTGACCTACATCTCCTATTCTGTGTATATTAATAGAAGTCACAGGTTAGCTCTATACCAAAAGGCACTTGCAGATACAGAGCTGACCTGACACTTTTCGAGCAATATGACCTTTATCAGTGGTCAAATAGCAGTGCCTGAATTTACAAATGTCCATCCAAAGGTGAACCAAAGGCACAACCGACTACTTTAGCTTTGTACGTTCAGTTGGAAAAAACAACATTTATCTCATATTAATCTCCACTTTATACCATGTAGAGCTACACTGTAAATTAAGAAAACTCATGTCTGTAGACAAAGCACAAAGCACAAATGAAGAACACATCTTCACCAGTTTGACAATGCAAAGGCAGCATTTCGAAAAATATATCTCAATACAGAAAACACAAACAAATGTAGAAACACTGCTAGTTGTACAGAACACAATGAAAATGTCTGGTCAACATTAAAAACTGATGAACACTTAAACCATTTGACAATGATTTTTGAGAATGAGCTGACATAATTCTTTTAGTCACAACATTCTAACCATCTGATTCCGATATTACTCAAGATAATGTCTAGCTTTGGCCTGTTATTAATTATTAACCAGTTTTTAGTGTCCCTGGAAACCTTATTGTGTTGTAATGTTTATAGTTCTGTTGTTTTAAAGTGTTTCTCTATTTGATTGTGTCTTCTGTGCAGCACATTCCTATATGTCCCTTATCTACTGACAAATTGATGAATGTGTTTCTTAATTTGCTTGTGTTTTATCTGTTTGCTTGTGGTTCTTAAGCTGTCGTGCCTTGAGCTCTCTTAGCCGCCATAGACTGTAGCTATACAATCTGCAGTATAAATAGTTACAAATCATTGTTCAAACACTCACAAAAACAAATCTCTTGTCTAACTCTCTGCAAGCGAATAATCGTTTTCCCAAAATGTCAAACTTCTCTCTCTCTTCATCTTTTTAAATGTTTTATTAATCGTATTGTTGGTTTTTCGTGGGCTTATTTAAGTTTCTCAACTGCTGGTTTTGTTTCTTGTATATAAGTGTGAAAAAAGATTTAAAGCTCAGGATCCACTCTGACTACGCATTACAGTGAGAGCTGAGAGTGTGTTTTCGCTTTGCACAGTTGACTGTTCAATACAGCTTTTTGGAATGGTTTCTGCATTAAATATCAGTTGTAAAAGAGAAATTCCATTCTAGGGTCATCAGCCTCACTTACTTCTCCATCTGTCTGAAACATAAGCGTTTCCATCCAGAGTAAAATATGATGCTCATTGCCTGGTGAATAGTGTAGTGGTTGTTGTTAAACATGTTTCCCAGAGACCTGCTGTACATTAAATGCTAGATAGCTTCTGAGATATATGTATTTGTAATGGCCAAACCCTTTTACACACACTCTTGTGGAAAAACTTTAACATTTAGTAATTATTTAGTAATTACCATTTGCTGGTAGGTACAGTATTAATAAAACATTTCATCCTAAATACATGTACCAGTATACCGGTTTTACCACATACCACAGTGAAACATTCTGATGGTGACAATACTGTGATTATCACAGTTTTCAGAGGATCATTTTAAAAAGGCACCCAGAACATGACAGCGATGTGCCACTGTCCATCGCTGTTATTTTCTGGGTGCCTTTTTAAAATGATTTATCACACACTTACTTCAAAGTCCTTGCATTTCAAAAAAGTCGGACCATAAACTTATTTTTTTTAAACATGCGCTGCTCTGTATTTTAGCGGTAATGGTAGTATTTCAGGAAAGTTTGATGATTATCATTATAATAACGTTTACTAAGATATTCACGGCGGCACATACCTGGTGTATACTGGGATCATAGTTTGATCCAGCTCTCACACTACATTAATCAATTATATTGTTAAACATTACATGCTACACAAGCTTTTTGACATGAACTGACAGACTGTCTACACAGGATGTGTGATTTTTGAGTCGTCTATTTGTTTCATTCACACTTTACTGTGTAACTGTCACCCGAAGCATCTTTTTAGGCTTTAATTCTATTTTCTTCCATTTTACACACATAACGAAGGTGGAAGAAGGACAATTTACATGTATCACTGGGTTTATTAAGTGACAGTCTAGCCGCATACCAGAAGGCTGTGAAGGTGGCAAAGATGCACCATCTCTCTTCGGTCATAGCTAGCAGTTGCCATGAACCAAGAGTGTTATTTAATACTATTAACTCTGTCGTGAATCCATGCACCTCTGGTCCGACAGAGGTTTCAGCCAATGCCTGTGAGAAGTTTCTCTGTTATTTTATTGACAAAGTAGCATCTGTCAGGCAATACGCCAGTGTTAATTTTAATTTGGGCTGTCAAACGATACTTTTTTTTTTAATCGCGGGGTGGTGATGGCGCAGTGGATATGACACATGCCTTTGGTGTGGGAGACCCGGGTTCTGACATATGTATATAGCAACTGTAAGTCGCTTTGGATAAAAGCGTCAGCTAAATGACATGTAATGTAATGTAATGCGATTAATCGCTGAATTTCTATAGTTAATCGTGATTAATCGCATATTTTATCACATGATTAAAATTCTATTATTTTGCATTTCAGAACAGTTATTAAGTACATATTAACAATTGAAAGCAATTTTTGCCAGTGTATCTTGATTGGGAATCAAATGAATGCAAAGAAAGTTACTTTATGAACTTGATTTTAAGATTTGTAATTATTTATTTACTGTAAACAAAAGAAAAATGTGTGAATCTGTCATTATTGCACAATTCCTCCAAGTACCTAACTAAAAAACTAAAAATCCTTATCCTTACTAGAGTCAATATAGTGTTTAGTAACTCCTAAATAATGTTGATTACTCACTGACGTCCAGTGATCACCGGTTAATGAGACAGCGTTTGCAGCACTTTGCAGCTGTTCCAGTTGGGCTGCTTTCTCCGTGTCGTACAGGCTGTGTATCCGTGAAACTACTGTCCCCCTCGACAGCAACGAGACAGGTCAGAACATGCCAACCGTAGTACGTCTTTAAGACCCGAGTCCTCTACGATGCTGACAGGTCTGCAGTTAGTTGCCACCCGTTTCGCAAGAGCTGTAGTCATTTTTTGGGATTTGGTTTCATCCACAGGTCGGCAAGTAGCACTCTCCAAAATAGTGCTTTGCCTGAGTGGGTAGCATGCTAGCGGGTAGCATCACGTTAACTGTACTACTATGCTTAGCTCCGTAGGTGGTAGCTCAAGCTTGACGTGCTTCGGTGATATTTTAATTCGGCTTTACACAATGTGCATATGGCTTTCGACTTGTCTATGAGCCGTCCGGGAGTTTTGGAAAATAAAAAGCGCCATTCAGGATTTCATTGCTGCTGTCTTTCTCCATCATGCCTGCAGCAGCAGGATGTGTTACGAGGAAGTGGCAGCTTGATGATAAGTAACGGTGCTGCAAAGGGTCAAAATAGTAGCCTGTTAGGCACGACGCAAAGCCGAGTGAAGTGTAAAATAAATTAATAAATGCCGGCATGCGCTTAATGCAATTAAAAAAAATTAATCGCATCGCGTCGGCCCTTAATCGCATCACTATTTTGTCATTTTTATCATTATTATTATCATTAACGTGTTAACGCTGACAGCCCTAATTTTAATGTGTTTGTACCTGCTGCTGTTGTTGCTGTGTTTGAGGAATTTAAGCCAGTTTCTCTGACGTTGCTTACTGAAGTAGTGCAACACATTAAACCTACCAACTGTCACTTAGGCATTGTTCCCGCCAGGATAGTGAAGGAGGTTTTTAATAGCACCATTGGGTCGAGTCTACTTACTTTTTTAAATTCTTGTCTTAGTTTAGGTTCTGTCCCAGCTGCCTTTAAACATGCTGTGGTCAGGCCCCTACTTAAGAAGCGTCATCTTGACCCCACAGTGTTGTCCAATTTTAGACCAGTCTCTCATCTGCCTTTTTTTTCAAAGGTTTTGGAAAAAGTTGTTTTTATACAGTTACAAGCCTTTTCGCAACAGAACTCTGTGTTTGAAAAATTTCAGTCTGGTTTCAGATCACGTCACAACACTGAGTCTGCACTGCTGAGAGTACACAATGATATTGCCTTGTCTGTAGATGCCGGAAATCCTGCTGTTTTAGTGATTTTGGACCTCACAGCGGCATTTGATACAGTGGACCATGCAGTGCTCCTCTCTCGCCTTGATCATTGTGTAGGCGTCCGAGGCTCAGCACTTAAATGGTTTAGCTCCTATTTGGCGAATAGGAGCTTTTCTGTCATGATTGGTGACTTCTCCTCGCCAACTGCTCCTCTCTCTTGTGGGGTACCCCAGGGTTCAATTCTTGGCCCCATCCTGTTTTCCTTATATCTGTTGCCTTTAGGGGCTATTATACGAAAGCACAACCTGTCTTTTCATTGTTATGCAGATGATTTGCAAAATGTATTTGCCTATGAAACCGAATGACGCACTAGACTCCCTGCTTAGTTGTATTAATGATATTAAGTTGTGGCTTTCACAAAACTTTCTTAACTTGAACAAAGTTAAAACTGAGTGTATCATCTTCAGTACTTCAGGCACGCCAAACGGTCCAGCTTTGAGTTTGGGAGCTCTGGCTTCATACCTTAAGCCAGCTGTCAGAAATTTGGGGGTTACTTTTGATTGCAGCATGAAATTTGACAAGCAAATCAGCAATGTTGTTAAAATGAGCTTTTTCCAGCTTCGTCTCCTGGCTAAAGTTAAGCCTTTCCTTAACAGGCATGATCTAGAAAAGGCAATCAAAAGTAACCCCCAAATTTCAAAATGCTGCTGCTCGCTTTTTGACAAGATTTTATTGTTTGTTTTCAAGGCCTTAAATGGCCTGGCCCCGGACTATTTGTCCGAGATTTTAACCCTGCGTGAGCACAACCCGTCCTTGCGGTCTTCAAATCAACTGGTTTTAGAAGTCCCAAGGTCAAGGTATAAACGGTGGGGTGGTCAGGCTTTTGCGGTTGCTGCCCCGAGACTCTGGAACAAGTTACCCCCTGATATTCGCACTATTACAGATGTAGCTCTTTTTAGATCCGAACTCAAAACTTATTTGTTTAGAATGGCTTTTAATATCTAGTAGTGGTGTGACAATTTCCCTCTCCTGTTTCTATGTAACCTTTTCTAATTTTACTGTTTTCTATGTTTCATTCTTTTTTGTATGAGATGTTGTATGATATGTGTTTTACTCTTGGTTTCTGATGTGAAGCACTTTGGATACCTGATGGTTACTGTAAAGTGTTATATAAATAAATGATTGATTGATTGATAACATCAGTTCATGTTTATATTTGGTTCTGAGCGCTGCCAAAATGCAGGTTACCTACACAGCAGAACTGTGCCTGATCGCATCCTGTGTAGATACTGACAGAGGACTGAAGCCACTGCTTGCTTTCATTACACAGGCTGTACAAAATCTGCACTTCCATTTCAGAACCTGCCATTGTGTCCAAATCTTACATAAAACTAGTTAAATACATAAGTACATGAGCCAATACAATGAGTATGATTCATGAGTCAGATGTTTTTCTTTAACTCTAACTGATCTGCAAGAATATATATGGCATTTTGGAGAAATAATCTTAATTGGCCTTATTATCAGACATTACAAGTGAATTTGGTGCTTTCTGAGTTCTTGCTAAAAGCTTGTTAACATAATGTTTATTAGATAACACATTGAGGCTTTCATAGTTGTGCTTTTGCTTTTCTGAAGATGTTATTTCAGAGAGTGTCATTGAGAGAAATCTTGTCTTTGTGTAAACATGAGCATCAGATCATATTTTATAATTACTCTGCGTATCCTGGACTGGAAGGCGGGAGAGCACACAATCCAATGTAGATAAATATCCTTCAACAGTTATGATGTTCATGTTTCATGTCAGTTCTTACTGTGTGTGTGTGTGTGTGTGTGTGTGTGTGTGTGTGTGTGTGTGTGTGTGTGTGTGTGTGTGTGTGTGTGTGTGTGTGTGTATGAGAGGGATGAGGAGGCAGGCATGACATTGTTTACATCTGTTATGTGTGTTTGTGCAGGGATGTGTATGGAGTATGGAGTGTTCATACATACAGTTGTGATGACTCAGTCAAACCAAATCTGTTTTCTCCCTTGGCTTCCAGAAATTGTCTGGCATCTCTCTCTGGGGGCTGGCTGGAGAACAGAGACACTGTTTGATATGAGAGAACGTAGCTGCTGTCATGTACTGTATGCTATCATGTGTTTCTGTACAACACCTTCACTGTGAATGTTAAACTGCTCCTAAAGGCACCCTCCTGATTTACAGCTTAACCAGCAAGGTCCATCATTTCCATTTCAGCAAAGAGCAAATCTTTTTGGGGAAAAGCAATTACCCCCACAGAAACATGTATTTCTTGCTGCTGCCACAGTTGTTGTTTAGATCTCCTCTTTCTTATACTTCATTTGTTGTTCTACTTAGTCCATTTTCTTTCTCGCTGCCAAGTATTAGAAATCAGAGCTGCCAAGGACACATAAACATGCAGTTTGCTCATTTTGCAAACTGTCCTTTAGGCAACTTTTATGCTCTCTCTTCTCATCTATTTAAAGGCATTTCCAACGAATGAAAAATAAAAAATTAACATATACAAATGGAAAGTGTAAGTGACTAAATGGCAGTGGTAGAAACATGTTGAAGTTTGACAAGTGGTCTTATCAAAGCAAAACAGTCCTGAAAGCATAAGCTTAAATTAAAAACAAATCATTTCTCTGTGATTTATTTCCTCATTTCCCTTTCTTGTGTTTACAGATGTTGGCATCAGATGGCGTCCAGCAGAGTAGACCAGTAACTGTCAACATCCTGGTCATTGATGCCAATGACAATACGCCCACGTTTGCGAAGGTCTCCTACAGCGTTGAAGTCTTCACAAACATGCAGCCGGGGGAGACGGTATTACAGGTAATCAATCCAGCAATCGTTCTTTTTCCTTTCTCCTTCTCTTTTGGTCTCTTGCTCTGGCACTCTGCTTTACGCCTCCGTCTTTGTCCCTGTCGCCCAGAATCTCTCTCACACACACATTCTTTCATGCTCAAAGAAAATAACCAGAACAATCCAGTGCATTGTGTTGAAAGGCAAACCCCTGGAAGAGTTCCCTTCGTCTCATCTGCAGTCATGACAGACAAGTCAGAGAGAATGTTTCTTTCCATCCTCAGTGCACAGGCCTGGGAAACCTTTTAGCCAGCAGATCAGCTGCTATCATGACTGAAGTTAATTCAGTGTGGTTGGCATCAGTGATGACCATTTAGAAATATTTCCCCTTGCATGAAAAGGATTTTAAAAACAGGATTGTATATGCTTTGCTACATTTTCAGAATGTACTTGATTTCATTAGAGCACTGGCTTTAAAGGTCATGATTTTTTTTTCGTTTCATACACGCACATATACACATACTAATACCAACTAAAGCCAGCTTACATGCACATGCATAGGACATGTGTAAGGACATGCATAGGCACATGTAAATGCACACACAGTCTTCAAAATGTAAATCAATAACCCTATTCTGCTATATGTATTAATGTGGGGAGTTCGATCATTTCATTGTCTTTTATTTGGTAGTCGGAGCATGATCTTTCCGTCTTATAGTTGATCTGTCCTCTCAGCACAGCCTCTCCAAAAAAATGTCAGACACTGAAAAGGTCAAGTTTAATCTGTCTTAAAAACCAGCCATTTCGCCCTCCCTGAAATGAGGCCAAGGGTCACAGAGTGTCTGGTATGACCGCTTAACCAATTTTTATAAGCCGTTTATGAGAGCCGCAGGCCCCCAGAGGATGCTGCTGCTTATTTGATGCTACAGCTTTTACGCCAACATCAGGAGCATGAAAAAGGAGGTCTGGGCAACTTGGATTAAAGTTCCAAGGCCTGAAAGATATGAAGCCAACAACACCATGAGGGTCCATAATTACAAGCAGCAGGATGCCCTAAATAATGGGCTTGAAGAAAATTGTGGCTGCTTAATTTATTCAATAACAGACTATGTCTTTCCACATCTTTGTAATGCATCTCATATCAAAGGTAGCGTGGAATTGATGACATCCAATCCAAGCTTACTAAGGTCCCCAAACTGCAGTCACTAGGAGTGAGGATATTGCAGCCAGCAGAAAAAGTTGTTCAGATTGCAACATCAGTAGCGTGTATACTTCCAGCTAAATGCCAACCATTTGTTCTTATCTTTACATGAAACAAAGGTCATGTCTCTATTACTTGATAACAGGGAACCAAAATGGATTCTACTATGGGTTGGCAACTTGACTGAAGTCAGTCACAACCCCCTATTGTGAAATATTTACAGCTTGACTGCTTCAGTAAGCATGTTACAGGCAGTTGTGCAGAAGTCCATCTGTAAAACTACAAAGAACAAATATCAACATATTATAATGTGTATCCATCTCTTTCTCTCCCTCTATTCTCCCAGTTAACAGCAACAGATGCTGATGAGGGACTGAACGGTCTGGTGACCTATGAGATACTGGCTGGTGACCAGGGACATTTCATAATTAGTAATCGCACTGGACGCATCACTGTGGCGCTTGGTGTCACTTTGACTGTGGGACGATCTTACGCACTCACTGTCAAGGCCTCTGACAATGCACCAGAGACCCAGAGAAGGTATTGTACAGTAGCTCTCTTCTTATGTGTGATTTCTTTGAACATTAAAAAAATGTCTGAATTGGTTGAAGGAAGAGTTTATTATTTAAATGTGATTAATGTGATGTTCAGTTCATTACTTTTTTTTATAAAAAGCAGATTTTTCACTAAGTTGTTTCAGAACTCAGGCATACGCAGTAAGTGTCATTTTTGTGCCTTCTCTGGGTTGAAGAGGAGCTACCAGTGTTTAATTCACAAGTTAGCTTCTGAATAACACGGAAAGTTTTCTTGGTGCTGAATTATAAAGAAATAGCATTTCTGACAAGCTGTTGTGAGTCAAAAGACAGATGGTATTGTTCCATTGAACACTGTCGAGATTCTGGTTACGAAATGTTTCATGCATTGTCTCCTCTTTATCTTATCATTAAAAAGCAAATAATTTGTTCTGTGCAAAACCAAAGTCGCTCAGCTCACATATAATACATTGTAGTTATGGGTTGGAATACGTGGCCTCTTCGATTTCACCAAGTAAAACAAATTCAACAAAAATGTCTCACGCAATGAATGAATTTGTAATTGACGCAGTCAGTTCCATTTTAATATGCTGCTCTGAACAACTGAGAACAAGCTGGCAAATTTTAAGCAAACAGATTTTCTCATGAACAAAATGTGAATGAAAGGCTTGTATTGTGTTTGACACTTAAGAATTAAAAAAAGAAACATTTATGATACCATTGTGAACAAGACGAAGAACCCGCTTAAAAGAAATGCGATCAAAACCTGTTGAGTTCTTCCTCTTTTCTGCAATGAAAATGATATATTATGAACATGTTTTACTAAGCCGTGTTAGCAAGGTACCTCAGTATGGCTCAACCGCGCTGATGTGTGCTTTTCTTTCTGCCAGGAGCTCCATCACCACAGTGTACATTGAAGTTTTGCCTCCCAACAACCAGAGCCCCCCACGCTTCCCTCTCCTCACCTACAACCTGGAAGTCAGCGAAGCCATGAGGATAGGAGCTATTCTGCTCAATCTGCAAGTAAGTCACTAACCCACAAATGGGTTTTGCACATTCAAATAAGACAATGTGGAATTGAATTTAATTCAGTTTGAGGACATTTTTAATACAGTTGTACAAAAGTAAGTTGTAGTTTTAGGCAACTGCACATGTTCTTCCGTTTTCTCTTACATTCCCCTCTCCAGCATACAGTATGCTCACCTTCACTCCAGTCCAGCATCCTTGTTGCTCAGCTGTCACATCTCATAGCCTTCGACTTCACTATTTGATCTTCAAGACCCTGCTTTTCTTTTCCTTCCCCCAGGCCACAGACAGAGAAAACGACCCAATCACATACCACATTGTGAGTGGGGATTCCCAGAAGGTTTTCAACCTCTCTGAAACGTAAGTCCAGATATTTTTCAAGTACAGACCGGCAGCCCTCTAAAGTATTCCCACCAAGGATGATTATGTAGATATATGAATGGATAGAAAGGCTAGTCATTTATTGATCAGTAACATTTTTCTCATAAGGGCTCCTACACACTGCCTGTGTGGCGTGAGCGTGGCATTTCTGTTGCGTGTCAGTTACATGGTGGCTGCGTGGCATTTTCTGTCTTTCATACCAGAAACGTGTCTGACGCGGCGCTGCTGCTGCTAGCCTTGTCTGTACACATTCCCCATTTCCCATTGATAAAATTAAATAATAGTGTGTTCTTCAACTTTATTTTGTCAATATTTTTGTGTTTGTACATTTGTTTGCACATATTTTGATAATGAGAGAGTTGTGGAAATGTACTGCACTCAAGCAGTAGCATACTTCATGTTAAACATAAATATATACTGATTTGATTACAGCAAAGACAACGTCGGCAGTATTGACAGCAAAATAGGCTACAGAATATTTCGTTCTGTATTGACAGGTGCACTATTTGAAAATTGATAATTATTTTTATTTATTTTTTTAATTACATGTTACATGTGTGCAGGAGCCATAAGTTTAATAACATGTTTTGAAATGAAATAGGAAACAGGAGTTTGCATGTTCATCTGCATGGGTTTCATCCAGGGTCTCTGGTTTCCTCTCAAAGCTCAACAACATGCAGGTTACTGGACACTGTAAATAGTTGGTTGGCGTGAATGTGTTTTTCTGTATCCTATATGGTGTTCCCCACCTCTCTCCCAATGCATGTTGAACAGGATAGTTGTATAGAAAATTATTGGATACAAAATGCTTTCCTATATTGCTGTCCAACTAACAGAACAAGCCCCTGGCAAACTATTGTAGTTATATTATTATTATTATAGTATAGTTCTACAAGGGCACCCTTCAAACTCTGACATCAATTTAAAAAATGTATTGAGGTTTTTCAGCAACAAGACAACGCTGTTGTGTACGGGCAAACAGACAAGGACAACTCAGCTGTAAAAGTCTTCGATAAGCTTTTGTGTTTCATGATGTTCTCTCAAGTGCAAAGGCAAATGGACAAACAGCAATGATATGTTGAGACACAGTGTTCTTTCCTTTACTGTGATGGCTATGAAAGAAGCCCTTCAAACAAATCTCTCTATATCAAACTAGTCTCTGTCATCTCTCTGATGATATAGACAGCCAGAGCGAGTGATGGTGGTGGGGAAGAAGGAATGAGAGGATAAAGAATTGTGATGCTAGGGAGTAGATGCTGACTTGCCAATGATTGGTTTGGGCTAATTTATTAGCAAATATATGACTTTGTTATATGAACACTGGTATTGGCTGCTGGCACCATCTAGAATCACAATGTACCAAGTGGAAAAGCACACCTGTTTACACTCACCTGCTCCCTTGGGTGGTTATTTTTTCAATTTTGTGTCAAAATTGAAAAAATAATACCCTTTATAGGAATTTTATAAAATATAGAACGAAAGAGAGTTAAAATATAAGAAATATAAAAACAAATTATCTAACATAATGAGGGTATGTAAGAAGGATTATTATAATAAATTACTAGAGAATAACAAATATAATGTGAAAGGAATATGGAATACAATAAACACCTTTATTACAAAAGGACTTAATAAATTGAATTATCGGAAAACGTCAAGGATAATGGCATGACATTGACAAATATGAATGAGGTGGTTGACAGATTCAACAATTTCTTTGTTAATGTGGGCCCTAAACTGGCCAAATATATAAAGTACACAGGGATGAAATGCTCTGTGATGGACCATGTAGAAAAAAAAACATACAAATTATTTTTGGGACCTGAAGAAAACAAAGGAATTATAGAGATTGTAAGTAAAAGTATCAATACAACTTCAAAAGATTGTGATGACATTGATATGTCTCTAGTAAAAAAAGTAATAGACGGGATTGTAGACCCACTAACACACACACACACACACACACACACACACACACACACACACATATATATATATATATATATATATATATAAAATGTATCATTTAAAACAGGAGATGAAAGTAGCTAAAGTCATCCCATTGTATAAATCTGGTGACTCACATATTTTCAATAACTATAGACCGATATCCTTGCTTTCTCAGTTCTCAAAAGTACTTGAAAAACTATTTGTCACAAGGCTAGATAGTTTCATTGATAAAAACAATTTATAAATGGACAGTCAGTATGGATTCAGATCCAGTAGATCAACGTCTATGGCACTAATTGAGTTAGTAGAAAGATTAACAAATTGTATTGAAAACAAACACTATGCAGTGGGGATTTTCATTGATCTAAAAAAACCTCTTGATACTGTTGATCATGAAATCCTGTTAAAAAAAATGAAAAGGTATGGCATCAGAGGTGTGGCTTATAACTAGATAAAAAACTATATTGAAAACAGGAGTCAGTTTGTTTAAATGGGTAGTCACCGGTCAGTGAGCCTTAGTATTTCCTGTGGCGTTCCACAGGGGTCAGTATTAGTCCCAAAACTGTTTATCCTTTACCTAAATGACATTTGCAAAGTAGTTGCAGGGGTCACTTGCAGCAGATGCTGGAAATGGTCACAAAAGAAATGAATAAATTAAAACATTAGTTTGATTCAAATAAGTTATCTTTAAACTTGAACAAAACTAAATTCATGATATTTGGAAATTGTACTATAAATACAGATGTTAAAATAGTAATTGATAACGAAATAATTGAAAGAGTCTATGAAAGTAAATTTCTGGGTGTTGTACTTGACCACAAACTGTGCTGGAAGCCCCACATTAAATATCTGTGCATGAAGATAGCCAGGAGTATTGGTATATTGAGCAAAACTAGATACATATTGAACCAAAATACACTACATACTCTGTACTGCAAACTTATTTTACCATATATGTTATATTGTGTGGAAGTTTGGGGAAATACGTACAAAGCACCTTACAAAATATTTGCACATTGCAAAAAAGAGCAATCAGGATAATAAATCATACTGGGTATTATGAGCACACTAATCATCTGTTTTAGAATTCACATTTGCTGAAATGTATGGACAATGTTACATTCAAAACTGTACAATTTACCATGTAACATATGTGCAATGTTCAATGAAAGAGACGGGGGATTTTATCTAAGAGGATAATGTATGTTCAAACAACCTCTTGTGAAAACTGTGGTTAAAAGCATGTGTGTTTCAGTTTGTGGAATGGACTGAACAATGACATCAAACAGAGCCATAATATCATTCAGTTCAAAAATAGATTAAAGAAATCAATACTTGACCAATACAGAAAGGAGAATAAAATAAATATATAGCATTAATAAAATAGCATTAATATGTATGTAAGCTGAAAGAAAACAATGTGAGACATGGATTTTAACCAAGCAGGGAGATTATGTCAAAGTTCCAAGAAGCTGATCGGCAGAGCTGACTTGTAACTCAGAGGAACTCCGTGGAAATAATCACACAGGATAAAACTTTATTCAAAAGCTTATTCTATTCAGGTCTTATTTTCTCTTTCTCTACAGCTCTGTCTGAGAGAAGACAGGGCATAAAACACCAAATATTTCTGTAGAGGAAATGGACCCCAAATATCTTACCTTATCTCTCATAATCATCATCAGAATTTGAAAAACACACCTCACTCAACCACTAGTCAGGAGCAAGGAAAAGGCATAACATATGGAAGTGGTCAGTGCTTTTTACCCTTAAATAAGCAAACAAATTTGGAACAAAGAGACGTGGGGAGACTGAAAATGCAGGACCCTGCCAGACACGTTTCTCACTAATTGATTACAGCCTCTTTTGTCTGCATCCTTAGTCTCCCAGGTATGCAAGGACAAGCTGTCTTGCAGCAGTAGGTCCCTGCCTTTTGTTTACTCTTAATCGGCTCCAGTGTTTAAATTGTTTGTTTTATGGAGGGATGTTTGCTTCATGGTTTCATAGTGGTAACGGTAAGCAGAAATATAGTGACAGGATTAAATAATGGAAGACTGCTATTGTTGCTGTTGCCACTTTAATCTCTACATATGACAGAAATCGAAAAAAGATATACCTCCTTTAGTAGATTCTCCGTATGGCAGAAATATTACAATCCCATCACAAGCTCTCAGCAACCTAGCAATATAATAACTTCAAGCAAATGCTGATTTAGCACATAATGAATCAAAGAATGATTAGCTTGTATGCTTGATGAGTGTGCAGTATACAGAGCCCTACTTCACACTCTCATTTTTCAACCTTTAAGAACTGCAATATGATTCAGTGGACAGATTTTTGCATTGCTGCATGTTCGGATTCAGGCTACATATGGGGCTGGCTCAATCCAGCTATTATGAATAATGAGCTCTACAGTCTATAACTCCCTATAAATGGGGCAGGTTCTCCCAAGGGAAGAGGTGGGAATGCTTTAGATTCACTCACCATTATGGTAGTGAGCAGGGTGCACCCTTGAATCAGAGTCTGTCAGCCACCAGACGCCGTACAGAGAGCAGTAATGACATCCTAACTGAAGCAGGATCAAAGTTCACACATCATAAACAAGTCTCAAGTATTTTTAGTCAAGCTCCAGGTCTGGTGGGACTGATGATTACTTACAGTTACTTTGAATGTGATGGTCAGTGTCGTTTTGGAACACAATGTTTGATGAAATAGATTCAAGATAAAAATCAATTACTGTAAATGTACCTCCTGATGACCCATTAAATATACATATCAGCCGGACCAGTATATCAGCCACAACCAATATGTTGAAACTTTTCGCAGATATGTGTGTATGGGCATATATGCCGGCTGATAAGTACGAAATGTCAAAGAAATGCCAAAGATGTGTTTGAAGTCCACTAGAGGTAATTGACAAGGTGATTTCAACTGTAAAATGTCCAATTAAATACATACTGTATTAGTTAAAATTCTTAATAATACAATTTTAAGGGAATAACAACCTATATAATCACTTCAAATACAGATGTATAAATTGTTAAATATCAATATCGGATCAGCTTCAGTACAATTTGAAACAACTTCATTTATACAGTTTTTAATCCTCTATAAAGTTTAACGTTGCAGTGTGGTTCAATTGTAAATAGAGCTACGGTAGACGGATAAATCAGCCAGGCTGGTATTAGCTTTTTGCAGACATATAGGTATCAGCGTATATGTTGGCCAATAAGTAATTCAAAATTGCAGTACTGAAATGCCAAACTAGGTCTCCCAATGAGATTTTTACAGCCTCAAAATTCCAGTATCGGGGCTATGATCCACAGATCTTGCTGCTATTCTTTTTTGTTGATGACAGCATTCCCTTTAAAGCCAAAGCTCTTTTTGTAGCTCTCAAAGTCACAGAAGCCTAACCTAGAGGCCACGGCAACTTTGATACTTCAGCTTTTTTCAGTGCTCAAGTATCTAGTTGGCAGGCAATTGTTCAGCTGACAGCTGATTGTCTTCCTTCACAGTGAAATGAAACTGAAGAAGGTACACGTTTTACTGCTCTGTGAAACCAAACACTGCAGAGTCAGTTCTAATTAAATAGACCCAAAACAAGTGGTTTTAATTATACAATTCAAGTACAAATATATGTCGCAAATTTGTCTTTAATTTCTCCTTGTGGAATCAGTAAAATGTATCATCATCTTAAGTGATTGTTAATGTATCAAGGTTATTGTATCTAAGGAAAATCATTCATGTCACCTGGCACTATTGTCCTGTACATCAAGTCCAGTTTACCATGTAGAGACACGATCTGAGCAGAATGAAAGGCTGACTTAGTGTGACTGGAATAGATAGCCTCTAACCTGCACCATTGTCGCTCTAGACAATGCTGTTAACAGCACCCTGTCAGTCTGACAACATCTTTTAATTTGTGGTGGCTGGGGAGAAGAGGGAGGACACTATCACATCAGATCAGTGAACCTCTCAGACCTAGCCGCTCAAGTGTAGTTCAGCACTCCAGCTGTAGCGAGGCATTCAGATGCATTCGTCTTTCCTTCCATTTGCGGTTCTGGCAGAGCCTCTCCTGAGTGTGTGTGTGTGTGTGTGTGTGTGTGTGTGTGTGTGTGTGTGTGTGTGTTTGTGTGTGTGTGTGTTTTGTGTATGTATGCACTTGCACTCATGTGTCTTGTGTGCCCATGTGTGCAAACAAAGATAATTCAGCGTTCTGTTTGGGAATGCATACACGCTTTGTGTTTGGAATGCCAGAGTGCCAAATGATACCTTGTGAATGAGCAGAAGGGCTGCTGTGTCTGCTGCAGTCATTGGAAAGGAAACATGAATCTTTCTGTCTGTAGTCCATGTGCTTTGGGAGCAAGAGGCGGGCTACAGAGAGAGAAAGACAGAGTGGGAGCATTTAAAAGCCCACCTGCTCTTTGCCCAAAACTCATCCTCCTCCGTGTTTTATAAATCGGTCTAATCTGGAAGTAAATAAACTCTAAAGTTCAGCCCTTTCCATCACCCTTTGTCGCATCAGTGATAAAATATCTAAAATGTTTGTACAATTCCTTTTAAATGAATGTTCTTTGATTACACAAAGCCCTATATTGTGTTACCTTTTGTGAGGTTCTATTATTGTCTCTAGTTGTTTGTGTGTAATCGTAATACAAGTATCTTCTCTGACTCCTCTCTACAGGATTGGCCTTCTGCTTCTAGGAAAGCCTCTGGACAGAGAGAACACAGATCAGTACCGTCTGATTGTCACAGCCTCCGACGGCAACCCTGGAGGGGTGAGCTCACAACCCTCTTTATTAAACTGTTGGCCTAAGCTCAAATAAGATCTTCTCATACAAGCTTATTAGCTCGGATATTTGTCTCACTGAACCTTAGTGCTTCATTAGCCTGGAAAATCAAATAGTGTGTTTAAACTCGCAGACTTTAATACCTCGTGATTTTGTCACAGATTCATAAAATCTGTGGTAGCACTACTTTTTTGTGCCAACCAATGTGACACCAGAATAATAACTGTTGCCTGTTCATTCATTTCCATGTGGAAATTATATTTTTTGTGATTTTGCTAATCTGTTGAGTTCCTTAGTAGAATTTCTTGACTGATTGATAAAAGGCATTGAAAAAAGGACTGCTGTGAATATAATTGTGTAGGGGGTGAGAGTTTTTTCTGACACACACAATCAGGTCTGACATTCAGGTCTGTCAGTCTATTAATAGTTTCTTTTTTTTAAACTTGTGTGATTGTCACTGTGTTCGGCTTTGAAATTACTAAGGCAATGGGCAATTACTACTATATATACTGTATATATAATTATGAACAATTGTACATACTACTTGTGAATACTTGTGAATAATTGCTAGTATATTGAGTTGGTGTGCATTTTACCTCCAGCTAGTTTGAGCTATCAAAGGAGTTTTTCTCCACAGAATTTGAATATTCACACATTGTTTTAAAAGGCCAAAGAATTGTACCATATCCAACATAATTTTACACACAATTTTAACATGCTGAGTTTATTTTAAGATAAGATAACAATTCTTTAGGCAAAATGCTAGAGCATTTAATGTCCACATTTTTTTAAACTGCACATCTCCAGTTTGTAAAGCAGGCTTTCTGTTATGAATGTGTATTATCATAGCCCAAGCCATATGATAACCCTAATGACATCAGTGTGACATCATTAGTTGTTTTTCAGACTTGAGAAACCTCTTTAAGAGCGACCGAAGAGATTATACATATACATTTTCATCTGAATAGTACTAACCATAAAACTGCTGCCGATACGATGTAGTCACGAGTAGTTGTGACTTTTGAGTGTATACATACACGGAGCTGTCTCTGTAACTTAACTGAAAGGGAATGCTGGCTGCTCCGTCTCCCACCGAGAGCTGATAATCATATAAACTGTCTTAATTTAATTAGACTTCACCTCGGTTGTCTCAGTTTTCACAGCTGCCTCTCCTCCAGGCAGAGGTGAAATGTGGTTTCCTTTTTAAGATGCTGTGTGTGATAGGTAATGGACATTAGCTGATGAGCTGTCACAGGAGTAATGTTGATTGCCCCCCTCTCACCTGCGCACGCATAAACACACATTTTATCCGTTGGCACACTATGCATGTTAGTCAAATGGAGCTGTATAAGAAGAATATATGCTGCCGGTATGCCCCAGAATTTGTGAGTGTCCCAGAACTGTAGGAGTGCAGGAGAGACAGTTAGAGTGGGAGGGGCAGAGGAGATGGACAGTGACAGGGTCAGAGAAAAAAGAGCAAATAAATAAAGTGTTTACGACGAGGCTTCACCTCACAGAATGAGGTAACGACAAGCTGGTGCTCTTTGTCCTAATATTAATGGACAGATTGTACAAGCCGACACCCTTTACCTGTATTGTGTGTGTGTGTGTGTGTGTGTGTGTGTGTGTGTGTGTGTGTGTGTGTGTGTGTGTGTGTGTGTGTGTGTGTGTGTGTGTGTGTGTGTGTGTGTGAGAAACGTCTCATCCACAGAGTAAATTACTGGTTGACTCGTGTGGGCTAAATGTCACAGCTAGAAAGAATCGCTGTCACAACAGGAAGGAAGTTGAATGACTGTGAGGGGTAAAGCGTTGCAGGAGGGTGGAGGTGAGGGACTCATTCAGCGAGACAAAGTGCTGCGGAAAGGCTGGAGACAGGGAAACAGTCAAAGTAAGCACAGGAGGAGGGCACAGTAAGAGGAAAGCGAAAGAGAAAATGAGGGGGACACCAGGGATTTGGATGTGTAATTAGTACTGAACTTTGGTAACCAGGAACCTGACACAAGGAGAGAGGCAAGCCATCTTCCCCCTGGTGCTCTTTGAGTATAGTCAAAATCTGCACACACAGACTTTTTTCATAATACTTGTTGAGGTTTAACTCTTACAAGTGCATAACACAAATTATTAATAATAATAACTTTATTTATATAGCACCTTTAAAAACTGAGTTTTTATATTGCAAATATTCAACTATTTGTCGACTTTTGGGGGAGTAGTCAATGACTACTAAACTACACTATTTGTTAATGTCCCAGTGACCAATTCAAAATGTGTATTCTTAACAGTGCACTCTGTAATCATAACTGCCAAGCAGACTCAGATCCCAAAAAGGATGCTGGATAAAGCTGTTTTTTCTTGCCCTCAGAGGAGGGACTTCATAGCAGCCTGATTATATCAGTCCCTCCAACTTTGCTTCTGGTCAGGGTTATCACTTGAAAGAAAAGCAGCATCAGCCACCTCTAGATCTTTTAGACATTGAGGACAGAAGAGAAGACATCACAGAGCTCCATCTATTTAATGTTAAATAAATAATGGCAGCTCATTAATCACACTCCTGGCCGTCGAGGTAGGATTATTGGCTTTCATAAGAACACCCACGCCAGGATAGAGACGCTATTTCACTTTGGGTCTTTATAAAATAAGTAGATCCCATCACCACACTGATGGTGAGCTGTGTCCTCTTGTATTCTAGTAGTGATAGAGAGGCTAAAGAGGCATGAAGTAGGCGCCTGGGTAGCTCACCTGGTAGAGCGTGCGCCCATATACAGAGGCTTAGTCCTTGATGCAGTGATCGCAGGTTTGATTCCGACCTGCGGCCCTTTGCTGCATGTCATTCCCTTTCTCTCCCCTTTCACGTCTACAGCTTCCCTATCTAATAAAGGCCTAAAATGCCACTTAAAAAATCTTAAAAAAATCTTAAAAAAAAAAAAAAAAAAAGAGGCATGAAGTGTCATGGTTTTTAGCATGGGTTGCCATGTCAAGTCGTTCATGAAAGGACAGATTATGTACGTCTCAGAAGCTACAATAAAGAAAACAACAATGGTGGAGGAATTCCCGACAGACAGTGAGATGAAGGTGACATTAACTAGGTCATTTCCTTCGTGACATTGCTGCTGAGTGTCTCATCTGCCAGGGCAACTTCAAACAGCTGTCTTATGGGAAGTATTTTTTCTTGCAAGGGCCAACTCCTCCCACAACCCACCCACCCATGCTTCCTCCCCCAGAGGAGATCATTTACACCTTTATTTGCATACAGCTTTGTCCCAGTGCACTGAGTGTTCATAGATTGTGCATATTCAGCCATTTTTGTGGATTTATGGAAGTGCTCTAGGTGTGTGTACTGTGTCATTGTTTGAAGGTTAACGGCAGCACATTGCTACACACTGACCCTGCAAATGAGTGAACACCTCAAATGACGCTTGGGGGAATTCGCTTTGCCCAATGAGCTTCGAGATCAAACAAACTGAACATTACACAAAACACGCATGGACATAATTGAATTTACTTTAACAGTAAAATATAATCTACAACTATGAGATGCTCTAATACCATACAGTGCCAGTGTTGATATAAATTTATTGAGTAACTGAATTCCGCATCGTTCGCGTCTTGAACCTTTGCTCTAAAAGTAAAAGCATATAATCAGACGAAGGAAGATGTGAAGGATCTGATTTCATGCTTTCATGCCCCAAATACCGGGCCCCTCAATCTTCCAACTTTTTACAGCTTTGTCTTTATAACTATCATCAAGAATGCAGAAGGTCAATACAACCTGACACTATGCGTTTTCCTCCACGCATTTAATAGTTTTACTGTTCACTTTTACAGGGCTTGTGACACTGTCTATGTTGATGTCATTGGTATGACATTAATTTCTATTCTGTGTCAACAAGACTAAGAGCCCTTCAGCAGCTCTGTGAGGTTGTACTGGATGGAGCAAGTATTCTTCAAATTTAAATTTCAAGAAGATGCTTGATGAAAAACCAGGGGATTACCAAAGTTGTTACAATTCATCCTGGAACTATGAATGTCTGTACAAAATGTCCTGGCAATCCACCCAATAGATCAAGATATTATCTGATCTCATTCCCATTAGGTGAAATGCTAACAAAAGCTTTATCATCTTATCATTGGCAGAAAGTGTCAACAGCATGAGTGACTCTGGCCTTCTTATGACTGCATAGTTTAACTACAGTATCGTTTGCAGTGTTATATTATATGTTTACTGTAACAATATATAATTGATTGAGTTATTGTTTATGCTTGTGGACTTCAGGAACAAAAGCTGCCAAGATAGTGACAGCTGATGGGGATCTCAGTAAAATACAAATAAACCAGCACCAACTACCATAACTGATTGTAAATCTGCCTATACAGTATTAAATAATGATGAGAAATCAACTAACAGTATGAACACATAATGAACTGGTTATACATATGATTTGGATGTTCAACCAGATCTACCAGGTCCCTATTGTACACATTTACAATTTAAATGGACTTTTTACTCTCTCACAAAGCAAAAGTAATTTAACCAACAACATTTGAAAACACTTTTTACATTCATGGTACAACTATTGTTTCAAGTGATTCTGCTTTTTATGTAATGGGATCATTTTTGGACATTTACCACCCTAAACAAGGAATTATTTATGAGTCTTATTTGTGCTCTTTGCAAAGTTTTCTACAGCATATTATAGCTTAGTGGGCCCATAAATATTGCCTATTCATGTATGACTACTGTTCTACTGTTGTCTTTTGTTAACCAATAATAAAAGAAAAGCTGGGTATGTTTTCAAGCATTATGAAAGTTTATGTTTCCACTCAAAAGTACTTCTAAAAATCACTATTTAGCCAGTCAACCTTGTTTCATTGTAATGCTTCTACAATTATTACTTGAGAATGAGATAATTTACGTCATCACATAAATTATTAAAAAAAAAGTTGGCTCCACATTTTAGCCAAATCTATTATTGAAATGTTTTTTTGTGGTTTATGCTGTGTTTATGGTCTTTGTATTATAAAAATGCAATATAAGAGAACAGTAAATTATATTGGTATTTACTGTGCTCTTTATTTTTCTTTCTTTAGACATCCACTACTACTGTGAACATAGTCGTCACTGATGTCAACGATAATGACCCTAAGTTTGACCTCACCATACTCAAGAATTTTACTGTCCGAGAAGAAGAGGCCAATTTGTTTGTCGGACAAGTCAGGGTAAGTGAGATGTCTTGTTGTTCTTTGGGAATTGAAAAGCTGCTGTTTCACCAACATCCACATAGCCCTCTACGGTAGATCAAATGTGTTTTTTCGGCTGTATATCCACGTCCTTCCTCATAAATTGTTCTGAATACCTGAGAACTGAGTCACAACTATGCCTTAGTTCTTGTTATTGTTGTTCATTAAAATATGACCTGGCATTTTCCAACATGGTCAATGTTGTTGGAAAGATTTGTCACCCAGATATGCATCCCTGTTGACTGGCTTGGTTCAGCACCACTGAGCAGCCAGACTTTTCTAATTACATTTGTAGATTAATTGGCCTGATGTTTGTCAGTGGATTAATCATGGAATAATGACAGGAGACATCATCTGCACATACACTACAATGCCTACAAAGTGGAAGATGAAGCAAGGGGTCTAGGTTTTGCATTGCCTCAATCCCCACACATCCTCCCAAGTCACTGTTTTTAAAACATTTGAAACTCAATACAGTTTAGAGCAAAAAACTGTTTCAAAACAGGCAACCAGGAGACATTTGAGGGGTTTATCAGGGGGGTTTGGCGATATTACAAAATCAGTCTGTATCTGTATATTTAAAAAAAAAGTTTTGTCTGAGTTTGGAAGTTTTCTCAGCCACTGCTCTTTGATGCCGGTTCACAGTATCAGAAAAATAAAATGGAATAATAATGACGATCCAAAGTGACATAATTATTTTCATAATAAATTAATGTAATTGGTTTTAGAATGAGTTACCCAATCTAATAAGCAGTAGATTGGGTAATTCTTGAGTTAGTGAGTTGCACTGTTGTGTTGTTTCACATATCAATATGTCTCGGACAAGATAATAGCTCTGCACATTTGGTTCATAACAGCACAACACTATGTTTATCTCTATGTAGGTGTTGATATTTACAAAATATCTTCATCTTCATTTTAGGGATATAATAAAGTATTTGTGGATTAAATTTTTTAGCAATCGAAAAGTTTAAATATTTTAGTGATCACTTCAGAAAATCCCATTTTTATTAGAGTATTTGCTTCTGTGCTTTTTCAATTTCTTTTCATGTCCTTGTAATTGCTTATGCAAACAATACATTTGCCAGTGGTAAACAGGCACTCTCATATCAGTCACATTTGTCTCCTTTCATGATATATACTTTTAACATTAGGCATCCCATTACATTTTTCAGGAGGTAATAAAATGGACGACCAGAAAATGTTCTGAGTTCATGAACTGTGAAATAAGACAAAAAGACATGTGAAGGAAGCTTGCTGTTTGAATAAGGTAAAGCTGACTCACAAGTCTTTCCTCACAAATGCAGCCAGCAGCTACTGTAGATTAGGGCTTAGCCCACCCCACTGTCTCTCTTTCTGTCCTGCCTCGGAAGGTTTTCTCAGCTGGCACCTTGCCAACTTGAGCTGAGGCTGTGCCTTTGTGACTGAAGGAAAAGTACATTAAAGTACTTAGCTGAACACAATCCTGCTCTCCATGGACATGCACATAGTGATGGTACAGCTTAACCTGTTGTAGCTGATCAACAAGGGATGGAGCCTTTTTTTATACAACACTTTTTCATAAAAAATGTAGGTGATAAGAACAATCTCTCAAACACAGGTTTCATATTGTAGACACACATTTGTGAATATAATGATCCTCCAATAGATTAGATAACATGACAACACCATGAGTTGGACATGTTGTTTTCACCTTTTTGTCACAATAAAAATGTGATGGTTGATGGTTGACTACAGACACCCTCCTTTTGTCCTGCTTGTTATGCTGCATTTAGGCAAAATCCTGCAAGACCGTAAGATCACCGTAGCTATGCAGATGACATCCAGATTTTCTTTGCTCATAATACTGCTCATATAGACGTATTGGGTCAGTGCTTAGAACAAGTAAAAAAGTGAATGTAATTTCAGTTATAGGACAAAACAGAGATACCATTTCTATTTCTTGTAGAGAAATATTTCTTAAATCGATGTATATACTGTAATTCTATGTATCAACAAGAAGAAAAAGTTATTGCTCACTTTAAATCTTTGGGCGATAAAAACCAAGCACCAAGTTAGAAATCAATGCAAAAACCCAAAAGTCCTTTTGTCATCTAGAACACATAGCAAGAATTAGAGGTTCCACATCCTCATTCATGCTTCATCTCATGCTGGATGGACTGTTGCTCTAGTCTGATATCTGGTCTTTCAACCAATAAACTGCAGCTAGAGTTCTAACAAGAGTCAGGAGAACTAAGCACATTATGCCTCCTCTTAAGTCTTTATACTGGCTTCCAGGTAGTCATATAATAGATTTTAGAGCTGCTTTTATTTTAAAAATCACTTTATGACTTATGTCATGAATATGTTTCTGAAAAGCTTGAAGAATATAAATCCAGTATGCCCCTTAGATCTTTAGGATCAGTCATCCAGCAGTGCCTAGAGTCAGAAGCAAATGTGGTGAAGCTGTTTTACCTTCTATCCTGCTCACTGATAACTTGCCAATATTCTTAAATAATAAAGCACAAAAAACAATTGCCCTTCGTAGACAAATAAAAGTTGAGTTGAACTTTAGCCTCTTTCAAATCTAAATTGAAAGCTATGCTTTCCTCTGCCTTCATAAGATCAATTTATGACTACATTTAAACTTTTCTGTGAGTACCCAATCCCTTTGTCTGGAATTCATTGACATTGTTGTTTTAATGGATTGTTATGCCTTTTGTGAAGCGCTTTGAGTTGCAACGGTTTAAAAGGTGCAATTGAAAAGGGTGCGTCTTTTTATTAAATCAGAAATACTTTGGCTAAAACATGACAACTTCAGATTTCATGAAACATTGTAGGCTAAGCAGTTATCACAGTTTAAGGCATATATATACACACCCACACCAAACCAGACACAATGCCTTTTAATTACAACATACTGTACTACTCCAGCCTGTTTCTTGTATCTCTTTCTTTTTCTTTCTTTCTTCTTGTCTCCTTCACTTAATCAATTCATGGTCGAGAGACATTTTCCTCATTTAGCATGCAAGGAGCACATACTTGCATTTCAAGAGATCATGCTCATGACACAGCGTCTGTAACATTGATAAGTGTTTTTGTAATAGGTTGTGAAGTGTTACTGTATTTTTTTGATGAAGTTGCAGGAAAAGGTGTAAGGGAGACTACTCATACTCATAGCTCTAGGCTCTTGGTTTAATAAATTACTCCATTTTAGCCATAAAGACATGTGACATTTACAGGCATTTTCTACTGGGCACGTCTCTGCTGCGTTCCAGTGGCGCTGCGGGCCCGTGAGCAATCATAGCCATTCAAGTCAATGCTTGATTTTCCACCAGTCGCGCAACGGCCTTTTTACAGTTGCCGCAGCCGACCTGTCGTGCGCAAATGTAACGTCAAAATTACATAGATCTTGCTGGTGCGCCAGGATTTAAAGTGTGCGACCAGAGGTCGTGCACCACTCTATTTTTTTCAGCGGCGCACGACAAAGCGGAAACAGGAAGCATGGACGAGTTTGAGGGGAACCGCATGCCAGGACTCTCAGAGTGAATGCAAGTCTCTCTTGTAAACTTACTGGGTTAAGATTAGTTCTTTTATGGTGAATGAAAGGCTTGATCCGACGAAGTAGGTCATCGAATAAAATCAAAACATTGACGTCAATGCTGCTGCCAGTTCTGCCGTTGTTACCTTTTTCTTCTTCTTCTAGTCCGTAGAAATAGCAAAGGTGGTAGCCTTTCCTCACTAGCGACACCTTTGTTCACGAGAAGACTGCAACTAGTGTCGCAACCACCACGTGCACCCCGCACCGCTACGCCAAAGATATGTGCCAGGTCTATTTTTTACACGGGCCGTCCGGACAGCCAGGCAGGAAGTGAAACAGCGAGAGCATCCAGTCCATTTACCAAAACACACCCCCCAGTATTGTATATGTCTCCTCTACAACACCATGGACAACGAGAGATTCATCTTGGAGTTGGAAAAAATAATACGACATCACAGATCCTTTTTATCAGGACAACGCCAGAAAAGAGAAGACATGGAGTTTAGTGGAGAGTGCTTGGAGTGGAAGGTAGATAGTAGTTTAATAAACATGTAATTGTTCTGTAAAGTACTTGTAGAGACAATAAAATCTGTGAGTCGGGCAGCAAGACATTCCGCAGATGTTCCGCAGACGCTTCCAGTGTGGTATGGCGCATGGCGGAGGATGGAACAAAACCGGAACACAGCCGTAACGCAGCAGAGACGCACCCAGTGGAAACTCATTAAGTCATTCACAAGCTCCACAGACAGTCAAGAAGGATACAATATAGATATTTAGAGGGACTTTTTCTATTTAACACACTCTACAATCTAAGGTTGCAACAAGAAGACCAATTGTTGAACATTAAATATGTCGAATTTGTACACTGGGCGACACAGATACCTCCATGTGCCAATGGTGAAAGAGAAAATGGGAAAAGCAAAAAATTGTGGAGCATTGTCACTTTAAGTATACCACTTCACTATTTTTCTGTTTCATCAACCGGCCTGATAGGTTGAAAATAGCTCTCTTTCCATGGGTCTCAATGACGTCTTGTGATATGGAGATTTGTTTAGAAGCTTTGTGTGCAAGTGCATGTCTGTTACAAGTTACTCTTATTTAACTAATGTTGTCCCTACCAGAAAAGTAGCCTACAGCTCACTGTCACACAACATTAACTAAAAGTCAAGTGACATAGATGAATGAGATCATACAGACTGCTTGAATTAAGCTGGTATTTGTGTCCACTCAGTTATTTCACATTTAATTTTCATGTGTTACTGTAAAATCTGTTATTCCTGTAGTGCCTTGAACTTCCCTGCACAGAGAGAGAGAATAATATTGCAGTCAACCACTAGGCTTCAAGCAATTGCCAACGGTGAAGATGACTGCAGTGCAAATGCATAATGCTATTAAGCAGATTAATGCTAGCCCAGAAGTGTTACAGTAATTGGAACTGGTTCCCACCTGTTCTTATTTTACACACACTCACCGAGACTGGAGAGGATTTACTAGGTTATCACAATTGACAGCATTGCAGGTTGTGCTAATAGAGTCATTTGTTCTGTGACTGACAAATCCTACACCATACAAGCCCATTCTGTTTGCTCACAGCGGGGAGCCATAATCTGAGCATGCAGATGACCTGAGGAGACGGGGGGGGGGGGGGGGTTTAGGTGGTGTTAAAAAGCCTGATGGCTGTGGGGACAAAGGATCTCCTGAACCTCTCTGTCCTACAGTACAGCGAGAGCAGTTGCTCACTGTAACTGCTCCTCTGTCAAGCCAGGACGTTGTAGAGGGGGTGGTTGTCATTACCCATTATGGCATACAGTTTGTTGCATGCACACCCCTCTACTACAGTTCTCAGTGAGTCCAGTCTTCTGCCCAGCACTGAGCTGGCTTTTTTGACCAGCTTGTCGAGTCGTCTGCTGTTCTTGTCTGTCATGTTGCCTCCCCAACAAACTGCACAATAAAACAGGACACTTGCCACCACAGTCTGATCAAACATGTGCAGCAAGTCACTACAAACGTCAAAAGATCTGAGCCTCCTGAGGAAGAAGAGACGGCTCTGCCCCTTTTTATACAGAGCATCTGTATTAGCAGACCAGTCAAGCTTGCTGTCCAGGAGTACATCCAAGTACTTGTAGGTCTGCACAACCTCAGTGGCCTCCCCCTTTATGCAGACCGGCTGGCAGGTTTGGCTTTGACTTCCTAAAATCCACCACCATCTCTTTAGTCTTGGTGGTGTTCAGGAGGAGGCAGTTCCTATTGCTCCGGTCACAGAAGTCCTCCACAAGGTCTCTGTACTCCTTCTCCTGTCCACCTCGCACACATGCTACAACAGCCGTATCATCTGAGTACTTCTGGATGTAGCAGGACTCAGAGTTGTACTTAAAGTCAGATGTATACAAAGTGAACAGAAACGTCCCCTGTGGAGCCCCCGTACTGCATT
Source organism: Sander lucioperca (assembly GCF_008315115.2). NCBI lineage: Eukaryota > Metazoa > Chordata > Actinopteri > Perciformes > Percidae > Sander > Sander lucioperca. The sequence continues at coordinate 22,088,251 of NC_050187.1, forward strand.
CTAGCGACCCAGAAATACACTTCACCAACTTGACAAACTGCCGACAAAAATCAAGAAATGATGACACAGTAACTACAATATTTAAGACCATACAACAAAATAATAAAATAGACAATAAACTCTAAACCAAATAAACATATGTATAAATGACAACACCATAAGCCTATCAAACACGTTTCTCCCCAGCACAAAGCTTCTTAGCAGCCCTCCAGAAAGCTCAGGTACTTTCCCCATTTTCCTGCGTAGACATCTAACCTGGCGAACCGTTTGTTTGACATCTTTTCAAATGCCGCCACCCTAGCCATCTCACAAGCCCACTCTTGAATTGACGGCCCCCCCTTCATTCTTCCAGCTTCTTAAAAGAATCTGTCTGGCTATCATTTAACTAGTCTGGACCCTGTTCATATGTGCTTATCCATCCCGCTTAGGATTGACACATGGACACAAAGTAATTGGCTGTCTTCTGTCTTACATTTCCGATAATTTGATGTGTTATTCAAACCAAGTCTAAACAATCTGGAGGGAGTCCAACTGAAGCCATGCATAATCTTGAACTGAAAATGGCGCACCCTCACATCCTGTGACATAGTTTTAATATTCCTACAAATTCTGTCCCACTCCTCATCATCCAGTGTAATACTCAGATCCCTTACCCATGTCTTCTTAAGGGCTGGCCAGGCTCCATCCCCCAGGTTCTGCATACGCATAAAATAATATCCAAAAGCCTAATGACCTTTTCCATATTTCAACCCCACATATCCAACACCTTATCTAAACATTCTGGTGCCTTCGGGGCTGAAGAACTGAATCAAAAAATCCCCACTAACAGATGGCGAAGTTACAAGTATCTAACATATTTAGACCTAGGGCTTCCACATTGCTGTACCACATCATCAAAGGATTTCAATATGCTACAGAGATAGAGATCCCCCAGTGTAACAATTGGTGTGAGACCTGGCCTGCCCTGCACAAACCTTTATAATACATACAGTAATATGTCCATTAAAGGCTGCGGAAATATGCAGATTTGTAAGTTGATTTCATTAGCTGTGAATTAATTGGATTACACCCCTTACATGGCAAGGAGCAAACAGAATGTTTGTTATGTAATCCCTTTAGAGATGTAGTGATATGTATGTGCATTTTGACATGATGTGCTTTAATATTTTTGTTTTGCAAAGGCTTAATGCTAAAGTTCAATTTTTAAGCTTGGCTTTTATATTTGTCAGGCACTGTGTAAAACACATTAGGGTTAGCTTTTAGCCACCATATGTGTATGTTGTGTATCCTCCTCCCTCTTTCACTGTTGGTCTTTTTTCCCTCTTTTTGCTGCCTTGTCCTTACTTGCACTGAAGTTGATGAAATATTGCCAAACAGACGTGTGTGGCGTGATCTCCCTCCATCTTCTTTTTTTTTCTCCCCCTTCCTCTCTCTGTTTCTCTCTCAATTACAACAAAGAATTACCACCACACATGAGACTGTTGGAGTATGAACAGACACACACACACACACACACACACACACACACACACACAAAACACACACTTATATAAACATAGGCATAATAATGACCTGTCATATCCACACAGGAATTACAATTTGTAGCAAAAAACGTATTCCGCACTGCCGGATCATCACAGAGTAGTACCATGTGCCTCTCCTGAGATCATTTCTTTATTTTTTTCAGTTTTTATTGTACTCTTTTTATTTAAATAATGACATGTACTTTATGCTATTAAAGGGTGATTGAGCATTTAAGGATTTCCTGTTGATAGAATGCAGAGTTTGCATGAAAAGGGCTCTGGACTTTTTGAACTCACAAATGATTACTAATGACTCTGTGACAAAAACTATAATCTCAATATGAAGAACAGGAAATGGGACACAAACGTATGACAGTTGTTTCTGCTCATTTGTGGCACTCTAGCTTACATGGCTTTGTGCTTGAAGCCTCTGTAAATATGTAAGGCGTTAAGATAAAGCCAGACTCTAATGGATCATGGGGATCGTGTACTGCAATGGAGCACATTAAACACACAACAGCTAAGAGGAAAACGCTCTGCATTTCAGTTTTAAAATGTGTTATTACTATGCTGTGTATTGGTGAATATTTCTCTCTCTCTGCTATTATTGATGTATGTAAATGGAATTTCGGTGTTTCCCACAGGTTGTCAGTTTACTTCAGCGGCATCGAAAAGGAAAGGGAGTTTATTGATGACTTTTTATTGACGTTTCATTTAGCGAGTCCACTTACTCACTGTTTTTTCTACATACGCAGTCTCTCAGTCCACTGTAAGATAATGGCCATTGCAACGTTTGCTGGCTATTATGCTTCCCTCTAATTATCCAGGCTATATTTTATGCTGTGTGTCTCACCGGCACGTTGGCATTGACCACTACTCAAACATGTGCAGATATGCCGGTGCAATGAATTATGGTCATTGTAGTTCACTTACTTGCTTTGGGAGCTTGGCAGCATTAAATTGTGATTGGTTGCAAACTACTACAGCAAAAATGCATTTTTTAATCATATAATAAGTATATATAAGTATATGTATATACCCATAATGCAGACCTCTGCTCATTTTCTTTCTCCCCAGGCGACAGATCCAGATGCAGGGGTTAATGGCCAGGTGCGCTATCAGATCGTGAATCATCCAGACTTGTTTATAATCAGTGCTAACGGCAGCATCTACACAAGAGTACCTCTTGACCGGGAGCTTAGGAGCCAGTATGAGCTGGTGGTAGAGGCCTCAGATGGAGCAGTGGATCCACGGCGGACCGCCTTGACCCTCTCAATCCAGATTACGGATATCAATGACAACAGCCCAGTCTTCTCCCAGCAAACGTATACGGTGAATGTACCTGAGAACAGCCCTGTTGGAACTGTGATCCTAAAGCTAAGCGTAAGTTCCATCCTTAAATGTCTCCTGTCTTCCTTTATATAATGTAGCACAGGTGCTTGAAACAAGTTTTAATAACAGTTTTTTATTGTAGCATCTTTTAACTTTTAACGGGTACATTTGTGTTTAAATGGAAAATGCTTCTAGATGGAAACATGTACACAGACAGAAACATACACAGCCTTATATACACAGCAAAGAGAAACATTGTTTGACATGACAGCTGTTTGGACTCAAACAGAATCAGACTTAAAGCTGGACTTTTCAAGTCATAGCCAGCCCTTAGTAGAGGATCATATTTCCATCTGTCCTGGCAAACATGAATATGATGCTCCACAAATTTTGAAAAACTTTTAAACTTGGTGGAATCTGTCGTTGAGTAGATTCAACGCTGTCATACGATGGCTCACGTGTTTGCACTGAAGGGAAGTGTAAGGAAACCATGTGCATGCAGAGGAGCGAGTAATTGCTGGCATATTGCGTGTGACATTTCCTAGAGAGGGGTAAAGCAAGAAGGGAGGTTAAAAAGCAAGGGGTGAGGGTTGAGGGTGAGGGGTGTGAGTGACAGTGTCACTGACACCATTAATCTCCCTGACAACATCACCTCAACTCTAAACAGACAGGGGTGGCTGGCAAGACACCTAAAGAGAAAAAGTGAGATAGACTCTGAGAAAAGGAAGTGGATGAGTTTGGTATCTGTTTTTTTTTGTATAATTGTGTGTGTGTGTGTATGTGTGTGTGTGTGTGTGTGTGTGTGTGTGTGTGTGTGTGTGTGTGTGTGTGTGTGCGTGTGTGTGTGTGTGTGTGTGTGTGTGTGTGTGTGTGTGTGTGTGTGTGTGTGTGTGTGGAGGGCAAAGCCACACGTGTTTCAGCATCCATGTACTGCATTTGATCAACTTCTATTGCAGTAGCCTTAGCAAGATCTACTTACTTTGAGAGTTGTGATTTTATGCAAAGAGGACCAAACTTAAGCCCCTTAGTAGTTTAATTTAATCAGAATCTATTAATGATTGATGTAAGTAACCCCTGCAGCATAAGAAGCAGAATTAAAACAGAAACATTAATATTCATTGTACACAGCTAAATTGCCTATATGCATATGTATATGTAAGGTCCAAATTTTGAAAATATGTGTGGCTCTTCCTAACACCCCACTTTTTCTCCACACATTTCCTCCGTTTTCTTTGATGAACTGTAATTGTTTGTCCTACTCATCTCTCTCCTTTTCTTCTCATAGGCGGTGGACTTAGACCTCTTCTCCAATGTCACATATCGGATCAAGACTGAATCGGCCAGACAGCTGTTTTCTCTGAACCCTGTCACAGGGGAGTTAGCTGTGCTGCAGACCCTGGACTTTGAGGACTTGGCAGCTATGGGCATGGGGGCCTCCTACACTTTTCAGGTGGAAGCTGTCGACCAAGGAGGGGTCATGCCCCCAGGGCAGGCTACCATCACGGTCCGAATTACGGTAAGAGCCCCCGGATAGTCAGCCCACCTCAACCTCTCAGTGATCTATTCTCCTCAATTTATGCTCATTGTCCCTCAGGAGCAGCAGCACTGGCAGTGAATATGTGGTGACTCATTAGCAAAGTTTTACAGTAATAATAGCTCATCCAAGTCATAGTCCCAAACGGGATTGGAGACATATTGCACAGTATTGTACCTGTGCAGTTTTTGTGATATGGAATTCTGTGTTCAGAAAAAGCTGAATGCACTTCCTTGTAAAACATGTTCTGGCCTCCCAACCTGCTCATCCTGGTAGCATCACCAGGACCATGAGAAGTTGATGGATAGGTGTTTTTGCTATTTCAAATCTGAATGAATTATTAGCTTTATGACAGCAATTATGCCAGGTTTTTCAAGAGCTTGTATTCCCTTTACAACCTTTCAAGAGATTAACAGCTGAATCCCAACGAAAGGATTAGACGCCTTATGTTGTGGTACTATTCATGTGTGTACGTGTGCGTGTTTGTATGTGTCAGTGGGGTGTGTGTTCCGTGAGTAATTATGCGATTCAAAATGTGTGCATTCCCATTTATCTCTTTGTATGAATTCAGTCCACCCCGAGTGAGTGTCTCAGAAGTCTGCAGAATTAAGCTCTCTATATTACACTGAATGGGAAGAAGCGGCTAAGCTTATTCAAGCAGGCTCACTGCCTGGCCTGCCAACCTGTAGAGTGAGTTTATCTTCTGAAAAGGACAAGCTTTGTTGCTGTGTCCTTGCTGTCACCCAGGAACTGTGTTTGATAGGATATGGCATTGCACAGCTACTGATATTACTATTTGAAATGGCAGACATGAATTAGAATGAGCCTAATGGATTCATGCAGGCTTCTCAGGGACTCGAAGTTGTAGTTGATGCCACTGATTCCATTTCCTTCCTCAAATAACACCTCCATAGGGTTATTTGAGGTCGTTTGTGTTTGATTTCCCTTGTATTGTTTTGTTGTTGTCTCTTTCATCAGATGCCTTGCGGTGATGGATTGAGTGTCCTGCGTGTCTTGTTCCGCATGAGTCTCCCAAACTTTTTCTTCTATTCTTGTACTTCATAAATGTAAGACAGACACCTTGTGTTTGTTGGTACGTGTGTGTGTGTGTGTGTGTGTGTGTGTGTGTGTGTGTGTGTGTGTGTGTGCGTGTGTGCGTGTGTGCGTGCACATGCATGTTTCCAGCAAACACGAGTGTGTCTGTGCTTGCATCTTGTGAACACTTGCGACACAAGGATCAGGCTTTGTTGTTCAAAGTAAGAGCTGGATCATAGATTTTCTGCTAGGGAAAACTAAACCTGTGTATAGATCAAAGTGAGGCTGCCCTCCACCACTGAGTTTATAGAACACATGCTGGTGCCCATAGCTCAGTCAAAATATTGGAAAGTAAAGAGAAAATCCAAGAGGAAGGAAGAGCAGGCTCCAGCAGTTATACTACAGAGCTAACCTATTCCTGAGAGATACAGTCACCTAAAGGATTATTAGGAACACCCTACCAATACCGTGTTTGACCCCCTCAGAACTGCCTTAATTCTTCGTGGCATTGATTCAACAAGGTGCTGGAAGCATTCTCTAGAAATGTTGGCCCATATTGATAGGATAGCATCTTGCAGTTGATGGAGATTTGTGGGATGCACATCCAGGGCACGAAGCTCCCGTTCCACCACATCCCAAAGATGTTCTATTGGGTTGATATCTGGTGACTGTGGGGGCCGTTTTAGTACAGTGAACTCATTGTCATGTTCAAGAAACCAATTTCAAATGATTTGAGCTTTGTGACATGGTGCATTATCCTGCTGGAAGTAGCCATCAGAGGATGGGTACATGGTGGTCATAAAAGGATGGACATGGTCAGAAACACTGCTCAGGTAGGCTGTGGCATTTAAACGATGCCCAATTGGTACTAAGGGGCCTAAAGTGTGCCAAGAAACATCCCCCACACCATTACACCACCACCACCAGCCTGCACAGTGGTAATCAGGCATGATGAATCCATGTTCTCATTCTGTTTACGCCAAATTCTGACTCTACCATCTGAATGTCTCAACAGAAATTCATCAGACCAGGCAACATTTTTACAGTCTTCAACTGTCCAATTTTGGTGAGCTTGTGCAAATTGTAGCCTCATTTTCCTATTTTTAGTGGAGATGAGTGCTACCCGATGGGGTCTTCTGCTGGTGTAGCCCATCCGCCTCAAGGTTGTGTGTGTTGTGGCTTCACAAATGCTTTACTGCATACCTCGGTTGTAACGAGTGGTTATCTGAGTCAAAGTTGATCTTCTATCAGCTGGAATCAGTCGGCCCATTCTCCTCTGACCTCTAGCATCAACAAGGCATTTTTGCCCAGAGGACTGCCGCATACTGGATGTTTTTCCTTTTTCAGACCATTCTTTGTAAACCATAGAAATGGTTGTGTGTGAAAATCCCAGTAACTGAGCAGATTGTGAAATACTCAAACCAGCCCGTCTGGCACCAACAACCATGCCACACTCAAAGTTGCTTAGATCACTTTTCGTTTCCATTCTGACATTCAGTTTGGAGTTCAGGAGATTGTCTAGACCTGGACGACACCCCTAAATGCTTTGAAACAGCTGCCATGTGATTGGTTGATTAGATAATTGCATTAACGAGAAATCTTACAGGTGTTCCTAATAATCCTTTAGGTGAGTGTATGTGAATAGCTTATTGAGTTTTCATTCTCACAAAGCAAAGCAAGGGTGTCACAGTTAACATGATTTCATTTTTTTGCAGGCCGATAAAATAGTTGAGCTCTGTCGTACATTATTTACGGCTGGAAGGTGATTAAAAGCAATGGTGATGTTAAGTTCCCACATGTGCTCTGGGGAGTACTACACTACAGTATATCACTGAATCCCAAAACCATCGCCTAAAGGGGTAGAAAAGACAAGATAACAGATCACTCTTTTCCATAAAATGTCAGACTGTACATTGAATTAGGTCAGAAAACCTTGTTCATCAGGCTCCATTCTCTTGAGATTTATTGAGAGAAATCTTACACAATGTAGTTTTTAGTATTAATCAGCATGCCACAATACCTTTTTTTAGGGGCTAATTTTATATTTTAAATTTAGAATATGGATGGATTATTTTCATCTGCAATGGTGTGACTACCTTAAACAGTATGTATATGTTTATATGTGATCACATTCAGCTCAGATGCACAGTTTGTAAAGTAAATGGACAAAGCCTGGGGCATGGTGAATTACTGCAGTGGGAAATTTTGCCTGAATCCACAATATCTTGCTGGAAGTGTTAACTGAAATCAAACAAAGCAGCAGCTGCAAAATCTGCACAGCATGCAGACAGCATCAACAAAAGTAGTAGAAGCAGAATACATTGATACATGTTTTGACCCTTCTAATGCCTAATCTGATCTGTCACCCAAGCAAGATATCTCCTGCTGGTTCTCTCTAACCTGTTAATCTGCAGGAGTGCATCTGAACATTTTGTACTGTGCTGACTAAATCATGTTTTATAACCAACACATAACTGATACACCTATCTCTTTTTGTGTTTAGGACATGAATGACTTCTCCCCCATCTTTACCCAAGACCTGTATACAGGCTTGGTGGCACCCAATGCGGAGAAAGGAACGGTCATCACAACTGTTTTTGCTAAGGACCAAGACCCACCAGTGAGTATAAAGAAAATACATATCACACTTTAAATTTATATTTAAAACATGAAATGTACACAGCATTGGTGGTAAAATGTCAAAGCACAAAGAGCATATTGACTCCATCTGTGTCTTTAATAAAGGTAGCAGAGATGATGTGCTCTCAGAACATCAGACAATCTCAGCCATAGCATTCCACATGATGCATTTTAAATATGTTTCCAATGCTTTGATGCTGTCATTAAAGCTACGGTGCTGTGTGTATGTATTGTAAGGGGGTCTTGTTCAGCATCATCGCTTGTATGAGTCATCTATCAGTTGCCTCAGACACTTCATGCTACCTCAGTATATCTAAGCAGATAGCTGAGACTGGAGCTATGAAGATTTTTTTTTTTTATGGAATCTGCAAACCAAGAAACAAAATGACACAAAGCAGAATAGAAATTTTGACACATTTTGACAGTTGAGACGAGAAATTATATGACTAAGAGGAGTTAACACAGGAGCAATGGACCATGGATCTTTTTTTTTTGGGGGGGGGGGGGGGGGGGGGGGGTCTGTCAATAGCATATTATTGTTTTCCACGTCATTCCCCTCAGCTGAACTTCTTTTATTGGCAGTGCCACCCACCATAATATTTTATTGCACTTGGTGAGCCAGCAGTCTCACGTCTTCTCTACCTTTTTGGTTGTGCTACAGAGTTAGTTTTTTTCTTTATAGACACTTCACCAAACCAACATGTATCTCTCATACTGTAACACACTGTGTCTTTTTTTTATTTTATTTTCACAATTTCACTGTGAAGAAAAGGGAATAGGGGAACTCCCTGCCTTGCCCTAATAGCTTCTAGCTCTAATGATGTTTTTCACTGCTAGTACCAGCTCTACTCAGCTCGGCTCAACTCGCCTCGACCGCGGTGCCGCGTCCTCGTTTTTCCATTGCAGATTTAATACCGCCTCATGCGTGAGGCGAGCTTGGCTGGTCGTCATAGCGGCGCCACAGTAAACTGCCGTGACCTAACGCAACACACACGCACACAGAACGTCGAGGGTGTGTTGTTGTAGCCACAGCCAGAAGACACATTTTGTTTCAAATGAAGCTGGAGGCAGCAACAAAAAACACAGCTGGCTAAACTATTTAAAAATGGTGGGTTTTTTCAAGACACCCCCGTCACTTTCACATCACCTTTTGGTATCGGCTCAGCTTGCTTGGAACCTCGACTGAGGTGGTACTAAAAAAAGTACCTGTTAGCAGGTACCAGGGACTTTTTTTCATAATGGAAAACCAAAAAAGGCGAGTCGAGGCGAGTAGACTCGAGGCGAATCGAGCAGGTACCATGTAATGGAAAAACGCCAATAGATGTGTTTTTCAGTGAAGTCCTGAATGGCTGGACTCAATGCTTGTTATTAGTGGCCCCCCTGCTGATTGGTTCTCACCAGGGCTGGGTGAGCTGTACTCTCTGCAGCACGTAAACACTGGGGGATGTGGATGCCTGTCAGTCCCAGCTGTGGGTGGTAAAACATCACCAGAGCGCAACAACGACTGCTGTACATCTCACCTCTCCTCTCAGAGGGAGACTCTCCCTCCTCCTGCTTTCCCTGCCCACCCCCTCTCCACCTCACAGTCTATGCACCTATAAAATCATTCTCTTTAATGTGAACCTTTCCCCTATACAGTATTTTTTTTTCTGAACTGTTCTTATAGAGAAATTATATGCGGTGTAAAATACCCAACAGTGCTGAGGCCCAAATTATAAGTAGGAAATCATCATTATGTTCCCATGAGCACAGTGGCAGCGAGAGAGACTTGGGAGTGATTTGGGAAAGTGGTTTGACTGACAGAAGGATAAGATCTTCTAACAGGAGCTGACTAACCCAGTCTCTTATTGACCTGGATTTGGGAGCTCAAAGTATTTTATTGACAGCATGCCTGTCATAGACACCTCTAGTGGAACAGAGATTAGGCTAGTGCTTGCTAAATACACACACAAAGGTGTGAACACATCCTCTCTATTACACAGCCTCATAAAATCCTGCGCACACAAAGAAAGAGAGGAAGAGACTCGCTCTGACTTGTAGTCTTGATGCAACAAACATGAGCCATATTTATTGTATATTATAAGGTTATAATGTTGTAAACCATTTCTTCTCCTATTTTTTTCTACATTTTAGAAATAGGGCACAATATATATCCACCTGTACCTTGGGAGAAGGGATATGAATGTTTTTTATAAGGCCACACACCAGCTGTGGCTCAGGAGGTAGGGCGGGTCTTTCAATTACAAGGTTGGGGGTTCGATCCCCGTTCCCTCAAAGTCGCAGTGTCCTTAAGCAAGACAATGAACTCCAAGTGGCTGATGGGCAGGCCAGAGCCTTGCATGGCAGCTCCGCCACATCTGTGCATGAATGTGTGTGTTAATGGGTGAATGAGAGGCAAAGGCAAGGCTTTGTCCGGTAAGGTAGAAAGGCGCTATATAATTGCAGTCCATTTACCATTAACTATATCAATCTAAATGAGAGGACATCACCATGGAGACAAATGTTCCTGGTGAAAAAGCTTTATTCTTCAGTCCAAGATTTGTAGAGTTTGTTATTTGTGACTGGAATTTAAAGGTTACTTTTCTTCTGCGGCATTGTCGCATCATAGTCTTTATGATTCCAATTACTTTAGTGGTCTTTTAGTAACTAACAAATTAAATCCATTAATTACTCATTTCACAACCCTACCAAATTTTAAGTTGTATTAGTGCGTTGGCTGTGCTGTGTTTACACCCTCAGCTCAAGTCTTGTTTTTGTGTTGTGTATCTCTAAAGCATCATTCAGTGCTTCTGAGCTTGTTCTTTAATTCATGAACTGGCTTTTTTTTATACTAGAATTGGATTTTTCTTAAAAGAAATACACGCAAAACAAAATGTAAAAAATGCTTTATGTTGCAATAAAGAAAGCATTATTTAGATGCCAAAGTGCTAATAAGCACTGTATGTCTACATTTGTGTTGATGATCTGCAATGTTAATGACACAGTGAGGTCACTCCAGCGTTGGACATAAAACATTTATAATCTGTGAGTCAAACACCAGACAAGAAAGGTGTTGTATAGCTGAAAATATCTGTAGACATGGACAGACTGAGATGTTACTGTAACTATAGTTTATTCAGTACTTGACTCAGTTCTGAGCCACTGTGAGTTTTTGCAAGAACGTTTACTGTCAAATCTGGAAACACCAGTCCATGTAGTCCACTCAGGTAAAAACAACATAGGGTTTCGCACGGTGTTTTGTTATGAGTAGTCTATATCGCCGACGTTTCATTTACAGGATAGTTCCGGTGCTGCCGGAGGTTCCCAAGGGGGTAAGCCTCTCCCCAGAACGCGTAGCTCCTATGGCGCCATTTTGATGCTACCAAGCCATCACCTCCCTTTCATTTTGGCGCCAATTTGACAGCGAATAACTTTACATCTGAAGCGTGTAAAGACTCTATTTGTCCATTGTTTATTTCTAAAGAAACACGACAATGTATAAAAGGCTCCATTACCTTGTATCTCACATTATGGCTCCGTAGCAGACGTTTTTGTAAAAAATAGGCTAACAATTATGTCATAGTAGAGGAATTACCGTATAGTACAGGAGAAGCTCGCAGGCAGTTTAGACTTACATTAGCTGTTTAAGTTTAATTACTAATGTTAACTAGCATTTTAGTTAGCAATAATTAGCCTGTGTCCATGTTATCTCCTTACATATACCTACGCTCTCCGTCTCTGCAAGATTCGGAATGATTGAGATTTCTCTTGGCACAGCTACCAGAAGACTTACAACTTTCAGACAGGTTGCTCACGTCACATTTACGCCTTCGAGCTCAGTTGGAGGCTGCGCAGTAATGCTCAGCCATCACCGGAAAGGTGCTTCTAATATCCATCACTGGTCTCCGTCCACAGCAACGGGATCTGTTGGTCCAGTTTATATACTGTCTATGGAGGTTCCGCCAGATGTCCCTCATTTTCGGCCGGATGTCCCTCACCTTCCACTTTCTTTGTGTTGGCATTCTAAACTCCGGTTGATTCAGGAAACATCCTCCGAGCTAGAACCGACAATCAAATTATAACTCGACAGCCATTTAAATTCCAGAGCTCACCTCACGTTCCACCAAAACAAGTTCCTTCCCGAGGCTATTTTGCAGAGGCACCGTACCCCCGCCGCCCAAGACAATTGTGATTGGTTTAAAGAAATGCCAATAAACCAGAGCACATTTTTCTCCTATCCAGGAATGTTGTGTGGATTAGCCAGACCTTTTTCCGCAGCGCTGTAGGTCTGGCAATACGATACTATGTTATGAGTAAAGGATATTGTTAATGGTTATTTGTTGGTATGCTTTTGTATGGTCCTGATATTCTAAAGCTAAGTTATACATAGGTGTTAAAAGGCAGAGTGGAAGGGAATAATAACTAGAGTTTGGCTGCTGCTACTTAGTTGACTACAATGTGTTTAGCCTTGACCAAAGTACTTTTAACTTTCTCTGCTGCAATCACTGTAAATGTCTTGCCACTGAAGCCGTTGGATTTGATTCTTCTGTGGGTTGAGTTTTTTTATTAGTAGCCCTGTCCTGACATATTTTCCGTTTCATGTTTGAAAACAAGTTGAAGAGCTTTTAGAGATGAGGCCCTTTTTCTGAGAATCCCTTTAGTGAATTTACTCAGATAGTTTTGTAACCTCTTAGAGACACATTTGTGTGAGTAAGCCTCCCGAGGGAGCCACTGCTTCTACAGGATTTACCTCTTTCTCTAGCACCAGGTTTTTACCCCATCCCTGGGGAGCAAAATCAGTTTAGGCAAGGGAGCAGAGCTTGAAAAAAGCTTATTTTTTAAATCAGACTAAACTTGAGGTCCAAAGAGATGAAACTGGAAAAAGATGAGCTATAGAGATGATTAGTAATCAGGAACCGTGATTAATCTTAATCATAGGGTGATATGAAAGTCCAGGCTCTCGCTAATAAATGTAAGTGTGTTACTCTGGAGACTAGAGGGGTGGGTTTAATGGAGATGTGTTTTATTCCAAATGAAAGGGAAGAGGTCTGAATCAATGAATAACAGTGAGTTTACATTAGGCTGTCTGATGAGGAGAGAGAAGAGTGAGACATTAGGGTAATTATTCAGGTTACACAGAGAGAAGAGCAGCCTTTTCTCAATTAAACCACTTCAGCTCTTTCATATGATGAGAAAATAAAATGTAGCAATACTAGAGTTGTATTCCTAAGCAAACTATATTGCTACACCTCTATGGCTTGCATACATTTTACAGAACCTAATTACTTTGACACACCCATTCATCTTCACATTTAAAAATGTGAAAGGTGGTGTCCAGATAAGTGGATTGATGTGGCTCATGTTCTTCTTTCTCCTTCCTCCAGGGTACTCTGGCTAGTTTTGTCCGCTACAGAGTGGACCTGGACAGGTCACCATACAGTGGGAGCATCTTTGATGTGGAAGTGGAAACTGGAAGAGTCATCACTAAGGTCAACCTCAATGAGGAGCCCAGTGTCACATTTAAGGTGAGTGGCGGTGATTACCTGCTGTTTGTATTGCCGTTGTGTCGCTTCTAAGATGTTGATGTTATTCTGTTATTCAGTCAAAGATACAATTTACAGTGAATGGTTATATAGTTAGATTTGGGAGAAAAGGATTTGCTCTTTGAGAGAGCGCTCAGGTAATCCAAGCTAATCCCCCCTTAATAAACACATACATGAACTAGGGCGGGGCGATATGGCGATAAATATCGTCAAAACTATGTAAAAATGTCTATTGTGGCCGAACTGCATACAGCAATATTTACGTATATTGTAGGACGCTTTACAGTTTAAAAGTGAGCAAAATACTTATATTAGCTAACATTTGTCATGAGTTAATGATGATGATGCTGATAAACAAATGCAAAGTTCTAGGTGCTATCTTCTTTTCATAGTTGATGTTTAGTGCTCTGCCGTGCATGTTTTAGTGTGCTGTAAGTTGCGGTGAAGATCAGCAGGTCATTGACTTTTTAAAACCAAAAAACTGTTTTAGGGCATTAATACTGAATTGTCTCAGTGATCATGTCATTGCTTCTCTTGTGACCGTGACCAGTGATATTGAGTTATTTTAATCGATTAAACAAATTCACTCCCAAGTGCTCACATAGAGGTTTTTTTTACCAACTTAAGGTGACCTTACATAGGCATATCTCTAGTTGCGAACAGAGGACCAGGTGCTTTGGGATATTAGGTCCCTAATGCGGATGTGCCGCTTACACTATGTTGTCTGGCTACCTCTATGCTCTGTCTCTTTTTTGTTTTTCTTCCTCAGTTTTTCAAGCATTTGTCTGTGTTTATTCTCCTTCTGCCTATCTCTCCCTCTCTGCCGCCCCACTCCCCCCTGCTTCCCCCAGGCTCCATTCTCCACAGTCTATGAATGTAGATCAATACATTCATACTCGCTCTCTGGGAGCTTTGCAGGCTGCTCGCCAGATCCTATTTTGCTAGTCTGTCTTTATAAGGATGCCGAACATGTCTTAAAAAAATGCCTGGCAACCTCAGAAAGGGAATTATTTGTGTAGTGAGTAGTAGTATGGTAAAAAAAAAACTAATAATAATTTTGTGCTTTTCATTTGCATGTTTGTGTTGCTTATGTGTGCTCTCCTGCCCACTGCAGTTGTTTGTTATAGCCTATGATGATGGGGAGCCGGTGAAGTCTAACAGTACCTTGGTGGAGATCACTGTTCTTCAGCCTTCTCGCATCCCAATCTTCACCCAGGAAGAGTACAGGTACATCTACTTGACACTTTGTTGATGCAGCTGCCTCTGCCTGTAAATTCACACATCAAAGAGCAGCTAAGGCTGCAGCGCCAGACAGGGAGAGACAATGAAAAAGTAGGAGGAAGTATCTTAAAAACACCTGGACACAGGTGTGGACACATCTTCCATTCAGCTTCTGTTATACTTTGATTAATATTTTTATATTTAAAGTAAATAATACTTTATAATAAAACCTTGAATTGCCACAAATGGCTGTGAAGTCACTATTCTTCATACATTTATTGATTTGTAATAACAATGGCTCGTTATTATGCTCACTCAGTGAAGGGGCCCCAGTTTTTATTCTGTGATTCTGTCTTTATCATGCTGTATTTTCCGTGCATGACTAATATATATAATATGATTAATGACTTTCGAGTATAAATATGCATTAGAGCTTCGGGGTAGATGCTGCAGATCATCACTGCTGTAAACCACACTTGTTTCTCTCTGAGGGTAAAGCCGGGCTTCCCTCTGAGTTTATTAGTCTCTTTTGACAAGACAAGTGTTTAGACTGTTAAACTGGCAGAGAAAGATGCAGGATGAGGGAACATAACCTATAGTGCTCTGAGATGACTGGCTGCTACACATGCAATATACAGCTGTACAGTGCCAGGACTGGGTGTAGATTGTCTGTATTGATGGCACTGTGACTCAGCAGGAGGCCAAGAAGTTATTTTTAATTAAAAAATAATCATGGATTTTTAACATTCCAGCTTTGAAAAATCTTCCATGATGAGTGAGTACTAGCATTACAGTTCCTGTCTATTTTGTTGTGCTGCAGTAGGTACCTGTCTGCACTGTTTAGAAGACTCTAGCCAGACTGTGAAGCTTCAAGGTCTGATGGCAAAGTTGCCTGGAACAATGCAGTCTCTGGAGCTAGTAAAGCTTGTTTTAAGTGGATTGATTTACTTACTTGTATGTCTGTCAAAGTAGGACGTCTTGGCAAACTATCTTCTGTAACTGAATTCAATATGCCTTTACGCACAGGGCATGTAAGTCCTTCCCAACCTGTCAAACCATCAGTTGAGGTGTGTGTTTTTTCTTGTGCACAGGTATACCTTTCTGCCCATCTCACTTCCTTTTGTGAATGTGTGCCTGGTTGACTGTGTGTCTGTATTTGTGGGTACTTGTGCATTTCATAATACAGATGAGTGTGTGTGCATTGCATACATCTTTTGTAACCCAGCACTTTGTGTGTGTGCTCACGTTCTCCCGTTGCTCAGCCATATTCAGTGATTGCTACTCAGGCACAGCGGCATAGCCGTTGAAAAGCCATGTATTAACGCTTTGAATGAGTGCGCTGTCTGACACAAACACAGAAGGTAGGGACCATAGGCACAGACCTCTGTAGGGTGTCACATTGACAGTGCCAACCACACGCAGTGGCAGGCCTGCTGTAAATTGTGAGCCACGAAAGCATTAGCCAGGTGCTTGAGCATCTCCTGCTGGACAAGGCTCTTTCCAGTGGAGAGCTTCCAATCTGCTCGCTCTCGATGAACTGTCTCCTCTCCTCATTCCTCGACTCTCTATCTCTCCCCATCGTCCTCTCCCCGAGGAACCTTCTGAGCACAAATCACTCTCTAAACGTCCACAGAAGATCTCGTCTGTCTCTGTAAAGGCAGTTAGTTATGGCAGCAATCAGGTAAGCTATGCCTACAGCTCCAGAGCACACAATTAAAACAACTCTGCAGGGCTTTGGCTGACTTAATGATTTCTGCTCCTGCTTTATGGTGGGTCCCCTCCATCTGTCAGAGGGAAATGAGGGGCTCCTAGTCATTGTTGGCTAAAATAAATTGCTTTTACCAGAGTTGCTCCTGTAGCAGCATGTTGCCACTTGCTTTTCATAAGGTTTGAGCAAAACACTGTTAAGAATTTCACAACCACTCCAAAATTATTTTTTTAACTGGATTAAGTAATATTGTTGGTATTAATATCAAAACAAATGACTCAGATAATGTGAAAGGTTGCTAGTGCTGAACCTACAGATATTTGTCACCTATGCTGTAGCTTTAGCAGCTGTAAACTTCTTAGCTCACCAAGTGGACTATTTGAGTCTAACCGCCCTCATCAACCACCCAAATAGTACTGCAGTATAATACTGGAGTGTACGCTACCTGCCCAGCATGAAATGAGCATTACTTGGTGAATAAAGTAAACAAAAAAAGGGCCAAAAAGTATAGTGAATATTGAACTTACATTTGTCAAGTGGTCAGAAATGAACCCAATGGAATCGCCATGTTGCTCTGTATCTGGGGCGGCTGTGGCTCAGGTGGTAAGAGCGGTCGCCTACCGATCGGAAGGTTGGTGGTTCGATGGCCCTGCAGTTCCATGTCGAAGTGTCCTTGGGCAAGACACTGAACCCCGAATTGCTCCTGATGCTGCGCCATCGGAGTGTAAATGAGTGTGAATGTTTATCTGATGAGCAGGTGGCACCTTGTATGGCATCCTCGGCGTACCCACAGCGTATGAATGTGTGTGAATGGTACTATGTAAAAGCGCTTTGAGTAGTCGTTAAGATTAGAAAAGCGCTATATATATATAAACTTAGCACAAAAAGTAAGGAAATTTGTGTTTGGTAGATTATTTCTCTGTGGTAACAATGTTTTTTTGCAATAACTCTTATACCGTTGGAAAGCCTGTTTAGTTCCCTTACAAATGGTGCCCCATTTGTAAGGAACATGCATTTGTGGGATGAGCAGCAGCGCTGAGTATGTGGGTTGCGCCCATGAAAAATGTTCCAAACCTTCTCTTTGTTACCACAGAGAAATAATCTACCAAACACAAATTTCCTTACTTTTTGTGCTAAGTTTATATATATATATACACAGTCAATTTACATTTATCTGCTGAATGTGTATATGCAAACATTTTAGCTATAACACCTTAATAAGCCAATGATATATTATGACTACCATCGGGGGTTCCTTTGAGTTTCTTTGATAGCCTTTCTGTGCATAGTAGGGCTGCACGATTCTGTGAACTCAAACTTACATGGATAGAAATATATATTGCATTCTTCTTTGTCTATTTCTAGACAGAAATGCATTTAACTCTATTACTGTGACTAGTATTTATAAATATATCTAATATTTTCTACCACCATTATTACAGCAATCTAATAGCATCACCTAACCCTTCCAAATAACTACAGAATTGTATAAATTCTGAAGATTCAACAAGGTGATAAGTGACTGACTGTAATCCCCTTGTGGCTATACCTTATTGGGGAGGGATTTTCTGGTAGTTTTCAGGGACTTGATATTATCATCTTTAGCTGCATCATCTGTTGCAACTATGGCAAAACATTTGCAAAGTATGTATGTGGTTTTAACTGTCATCATCACTATCACCACGTCTTTATTCTGATTTAATTTGTTGTTGTTTTCTCCAAAACTTTTTATTTTACCCTGTCACTTTTCTATCTATCATAAACACAGTCGATATCTGATATAATTTCCTTGTCACCTACAGGCTGTCTTGATTTTATGTTTTTAACTGAAACTTGGCAAGATTAAGATAACAGGGCAGCAGTTCTTTTTGATTAGCTCCTCCCAAGTTTTATGATCGACCTCATAGATCGCCTGGGACAAGTATGCTTACTGTCCCCAGAGTCAAAACAAAACAAAACACAGAAACGCAGCATTCAGTTTTTATGCACCAAATATCTGGAACAAACTTGAGATCTGCTCCAATTCTTTTCTTTTAAATTGGGACTTCTTAGGATGTCTGTTAGGTTTGCCACTGCATTTCATTAAGTTAAACTTGGGACGATGTATTCATACCTTGCACAGCACAGTCATTTTCTTTCTACCGTTTGATTTGTCTTATTCAATTTTAGCTTATTTTTTATTTTGTTTTTAAAGTTACTCTTTTTAAAATCCTTTTTATGTGTATATTTTTATATTGCCTTGTGTTTCTTTTACATTAATCTATTGTTAATGCCTTTCTGTCAGTTGTCTTCTTGTGCCTTGTCTTGCCTGTGCAGAGTTAGTCATGTGATGTCATTGTTTGATGCAGCCAAGGGAGAAATTCCGAGCGGATCTACCCGTTAATTAAAACACAATGGGACTGTGGTCATGTATTAATGAGGTTGCATAGATGTATTAATGCATTAAAGATAAGTAATCATGGAACTGCTAGTCAAAGATCACATAATGCAGGTTTAACTTATTTTGTAATTATTTAATGGCTTTTATATATATATATATATATATATATATATATATATATATATTTTATATATATATATATTTTATATATATATATATATATATATATATATATATATATATATATTTTTTCATATTTTTTATATTGAATATGTGAATTAATTATAGCTAATGTGCATGACATATTTCTTTGTCTAAAACGAGCGAGGACATTTTGGAGCCTTATCATTAAACCACTGTGAATGGATCATTTACATGGAACTCACGGACACAAACCCTTTGGGAAAGTCTTTATCACTGGGCACATGGGAAGGAAATGAATATTTATTTTCCTCTGTGTGTATGGCTGGAGATGAGGAGAGTAAACCGTTATCAAACATGGTCCCACTTTTTGAACTCCCCCCTCTTTCTCTGGCCTGATGTTACAAACCTGTGGTCTGAGCAGTTTTACTTGCTGCTTATCTCCCCTGCAGCACTTCCCCTTCTAAATCTACTCTAAATCACATGAGACTTTTGCCTCACCGCTCCTGAGTATGTCATTTTGCTCTCCTTGCTTTCACCCCCCCCCCCTCCCAAGCCCCAACATCCCCAGAGTCTTTCCTCTCAGCTTTTATCTCTCTCTGTCAGTTTCTTTCTCACTTTATGTCTTCCTTTTGCTTCTCTCCTCACTGTACCGTCAGTAGCCCTTCGTTTTCTCCTCAGACTTCTTTCTGTGTGGGTGTGTGTGATTCTGTGAGCCTGTGCTGACACTTTGATTTGTGCATTTCTCTGTATAAAGTCCACACTTGATTGGTGTAAGCTGTGTGCTTAGTCTAACTAAATGGCTGTTAGTTATGTAAGACAATACATCAACCTCTTTTGGTCTAAACAGTTCTTTGTTTTGAGTGCAGTTCATTAAAACTAGGGATGTCCAGATCCGATCACGTGATCGGAAATCGGGCCAGATCACGTGGTTTCAGACTCGATCGGAATCGGACGTTACCTCCTGATCAGGACTCGGATATATATGTATATATATTCTCATTATTTTTTAACACATCTATAGTTATGCGGTGGCACAGAGTTAGACCCTTTTGACTCCACACAGAAACAGCAACGCATGCGGCATGACATCACTTTGTTGCAGAGACGCTATTGGTTAAATGCCGGCAAAGTAGAACACGGAAGCAGCTTGAAGCGGAAAGCGCGAGTATGTCTGCGGTCTGGAGGTATTATAAAGTTGATGACAACAACATTGCCATAGCAAACTGTGAGATATGTAACAGAAGTGCTCTGTCTGTTAACATAGTTGTTGAATGTTAAAATAAGGTGAATTAAATAAAAAATAAGGAACATCCTGGATCTGTTTTTTTGCTCTTCTTTATTCTTTTTTTATATTTTATAGAAGTATCGGATCGGGACTCGGTATCGGTAGATACTCAAAATCAAATGACTCGGACTCGGACTCGAGGGCAAAAAAACCTGATCGGGACATCCCTAATTAAAACACACTTCCGTGGAGGTGCATGTCCATAATAATAAATGTACAGCACATCTGTGTTTTTGTATAGTATGTTTTCATATAGTATACTGTACATCATATAGTGTATCATAAGAGGTAGGTGTTTGTATGTTACTTCAGTAACATTATATATCATTTGGGAGTGAAATGTCACACCAATATTTAGTTCACTGTAGTCACAGACCGCAGATGTTGTGCTATACCTGTGGCATTAATATGCAGTCTGGCAATCCTGAGAAGTGCACCACAGCCCATTATTGAGCGATGCTTTTCGTTATATTGTTAGCATAGTAAACAGTGCCAACAGTGAGTATTACTACAATCAACAAATGCTGTCACTACTTATACATGTTGTCCCACTAATTACGCGGCTTAAGGGACAGTATGCTAAAACAGCTGTGTAGGCATTTTTTTTTGCTCATCCATGCATACATGCACATGCACATAAAAAAAATATTCTTAGAGGTGCCTTTTGTATGGAATAGAGATACAACTTTGCTCAGCTTTGAGACATAGCATTTTCATATTTCTCCATTAGACAGTGTTCCCCTTGGCCATTTATGTGTATGTCAGTGGCAATAGCTCAAACTGTGGAATGTTATACAGCATGTCTCTTTCCTGCAGTTTCTTGACGTTTACAGACCATGGAGACAGCTGTGTAAATTTTCTGTGGATGTCTGACCCCAGTGTGACCATTGATTTAATGTTCTCAGCGGTCTGACTCACAAACGGCTGCACAGTTCCTGAAGTAGACATATGTAGCTTGAAATACCAGCCACATTGGACTACACAACCATTAGACGCTAATCAAAAAGCAATAAATGACTCATCAAATTGAAGAGAGAAAAAACACTGCTGCTCCTTTAATTTAGGAATTAAAAGGAGGCAACATCTCAACTCTGTGCCCTCCATCAACTCTTCCTGACATCTGGAGGAAAATAGCAATCATATTTTTAGAGAAACAAATCCATCCACAACTCATTTCCAATTAAGACAAGGCTGTAATTCTCACATAATTTGGCAGATGACATGCTTTCATAGCATACAACTCTTTTATTAGCAGCCTTCTTGCAACTTTTGTCTTGCCAGACATGTATACAAGTGATAGAGGTGCTCACTGCCTAATTATCTATGCTCATTGCCAGGCATGTAAAGTGTTAGCTGTAAACCCTACAATGTGCTCTCCCGCACACTGCCTTCATGCCTCACTGCAAACATTCAAAAAAGCAACCTCGGTCCTCTCTATTTCTTTTTATGTATCCATCTATCTATCATTCCATCTTTCCTCCTCTGAATCACAGCTAAAAGGTGCGGAGCGATATCATAGATCTGAAGGGCATGATTGATTTTCAGCCGCAGGTTTGAATCTGCTGCCCTGAGTCTTGAACCTCTAAGCACCAGGAATGCACTGACCTTTCACTTGTCTCTGCTAAGTAGGCAGGCATCACTTGGCTGTCTAACAGCTGCCGAGTCACACTCAAGGCACACATCCCACATTTCAGCAAAAGGTCGGCGCTGAATGCCATGGAAGAAAAGCAGTGCAACCGATTATTAAAGGCGAACTTTCCAGATAATTACCAGTGACTTTAAACAGTATGTATGGATGCAAACTATCTAAAACAGTGCATGCAGCTGTATAATTATGTTTTTTGTCTTTGGAGGTTTTTGAATTTTTGTGACATTCAAATAATTCTTCCTCTATAATTCCAATAATGTTAACGGTACAAGGGATGATAAGCAACAGAGGAAATGTGAGGGACAAAGTGCAATTTAAGGGTTTTATTAACACAATGTCCATGACAAACACATAACTTTACTCAAACACATTTAACAGTTAACGGGGCAAAATATTGCAGCTCTCTTTAGTCTAGTAGGAACTGAAAGAAATTGAGCTACTCTGCAGGCATGAGTAATGAACCCGCTGACCAGACTCTGAACACAGAAGAGGGGACTAGGGAACATACTAAAGTAAAGGTAACTGTAAATAGTTTATCTGTTTATCTACTTTGCTCTGGGATTTAAGAACATAATTCATGTTTGATACAATAGGACAAAAATGGCATTATTGCTTAAGTGCTGAGCTCTTTTGTACTTGAAAACTACTATTATGAACATCACCCAATGACCAACTAAAGTTGAAATGAAACGGTTTGGGGAAGCACCACTCAACCTATGCACCTAATGCCACATTAATGCCATATCAGAGTTATCATAAATTCAACTTTACGACTCGTAAAAAGCATTCACGTCCATATCCAAGTCATAATTACGACAGGAAAACTCAGATTTTAGATATATCTGACAGGGCAATTACTAATATGGAAGTGCCTGAACATCAGCCAGAGTCTGCTGTTTAAAATATAATGGATATTGTGTGTATTGTCAATGCACAGTATTTTAATCCTAACATGACCTTCTCTGTAATCATACAACCACCTTGATAACATGATTGCTCACTAGTTATTAAAATTAGAATTTGTCCAATCTCTGCCATTCCTTTCCATAATATGTGAACATGACATAAGAGACATGTGACTGGACCCTTACTAGAAACATTCAAAAGGGGTTTCTGTTATTTGTGGTAGCCAGTCCAGCACACAATGTATGTGACTGATATGCCCTGCAGCATTAGTAGTACTAATGTCTTTCTGTGGGTCAGACCTCCAGGTGTTGGTGTGGTGGAACAGATCATTTGGGCAGGAGCAGTAATTTGACAGTAAAACATGCAGGATGGCATCAGTACCTACATGGCACCGCGTGATATCACATTGCAAGCCTCAATGGCTAAGCCAGTTTGGACAACACATCCACCAATGTCCAAACATTTGCTGGCCAGGTTGCCTCTTGTGTGCTAAATGACCCAGTGGATGAAATGTGAAGTGATGTCCTGTGGGCTGACATGGCTAAGCTGGCACAGAGTGGTACCACTGTCTGGCTGCACAGTGAATGTTGTTTCTCCAGCTTTGCTAATGTTTTCAATCTTGCCCTCTAGAAGATACTTTTGATTGAAGCGCTTTTTTTTCTTTCAACTCTGAGAAATGGCTCACTGTGAATACAAAAGAAGCTCTGGGTCTGGTGTGGCAAGATAAGTGATCAGAGGAAGAGCTCAGGGAGGAACATGATCAGACGAGGGGTTGTAAATATTCTTTTCTTGTTTTATAGAACACAAGGATGTAATGTGAATACTTGCTAAAGCATTACTTCATGTCAGAGGTGTTGGATTTCTGAGATGTTTGGTTTGTGAGCACCAGAGCATTTTTTGCAGAATCCTCTCCAAGTGTGAGTCAGCAGATCATAAATATCATGTGCTTATATCTGCTAGCGTTTATTTGGTTTAACTGAAAGCATTTGCTGGAGGTGATGAATTGTTCCTTTGTACACAATTTTAGGAATTTGAAGAAGCCTTGATTGGTATAGATAAAACGTGTAATAATAGTTTTGAATTGAAGTAGCTAGGGATAATGTTGTGTTTGAAAGCTGCAGGGCTTTCATATTTAGCATAGGCTGTGCAATGATGGGAAGCTGGAAAGAGAAATTTACACTTAATGCATTACAAAATATCCACTTTTATATGAGCATTTGATGCAGAATGATTTTGAAATTGCCCCCCATCGACTTTATTAACAGGGCCATTGAGATTGATATATGAAAGAAGAAATTCCTACTATAGTTATCAAAATAAGTTCGTCCATCCATCCATCTTCGTCCGCTTATCCGGTATCGGGTCGCGGGGGGAGCAGCTCCAGCAGGGGACCCCAAACTTCCCTTTCCCGAGCCACATTAACCAGATCCGACTGGGGGATGAGGCGTTCCCAGGGCAGGTTGGAGATATAATCCCTCCACCTAGTCCTGGGTCTTCCTCGAAGGCCTCCTCCCAGCTGGACGTGCCTGGAACACCTAGGGAGGCGCCCTGGGGGCATCCTTACCAGATGCCCAAACCACCTCAACTGGCTCCTTTCGACGCGAAGGAGCAGCGGCTCTACTCCGAGCTCCTCACGGATGACTGTGCTTCTCACCCTATCTCTAAGGGAGACGCCAGCCACCCTCCTGAGGAAACCCATTTCGGCCGCTTGTACCCTGGATCTCGTTCTTTCGGTCATGACCCAGCCTTCATGACCATAGGTGAGGGTAGAAACGAAAACTGACCGGTAGATCGAGAGCTTTGCCTTCTGGCTCAGCTCTCTTTTCGTCACAACGATGCGATAAATTGAATGTAATACCGCACCCGCTGCACCGATTCTACGACCAATCTCCCGCTCCATTGTCCCTTCACTCGTGAACAAGACCCCAAGGTATTTAAACTCCTTCACTTGGGGTAAGGACTCATTCCCTACCTGGAGAAGGCACTCCATCGGTTTCCTGCTGAGAACCATGGCCTCAGATTTAGAGGTGCTGATCCTCATCCCAGCCGCTTCACACTCGGCTGCGAACCGATCCAGTGAGTGCTGAAGGTCACAGGCCGATGATGCCATCAGGACTACATCATCTGCAAAAAGCAGCGATGAGATCTCCAGCCCACCGAACTGCAACCCCTCCCCACCCCGACTACGCCTTGATATCCTGTCCATAAATACTACAAACAGGATTGGTGACAAAGCGCAGCCCTGGCGGAGGCCAACCCTTACCTGAAACGAGTCTGACTTACTGCCGAGAACCCGGACACAGCTCTCGCTTTGGTCGTACAGAGATTGGATGGCCCTGAGAAGGGACCCCCTCACCCCATACTCCCGCAGTACCTCCCACAGTATCTCCCGGGGGACCCGGTCATACGCCTTCTCCAGATCCACAAAGCACATGTAGACCGGTTGGGCATACGTCCAGGCTCCCTCCAGGATCCTTGCGAGAGTGAAGATCTGATCCGTTGTTCCACCACCAGGACGGAATCCGCATTGTTCCTCTTCAACCCGAGGTTCGACTATCGGCCGAACTCTCCTTTCCAGGAGACCATTGACCTTCGGCCTAGGGTGCTCTGGTACCAGGTACACTTATGAGCATCCCTATGTTCGAACATGGTGTTTGTTATAGACAATCCATGACTAGCACAGAAGTCCAACAACAGACAACCACTCTCGTTTAGATCAGGGAAGCCGTTCCTCCCAATCACGCCTCTCCATGTATCTCCATCATTGCCCACGTGCACGTTGAAGTCCCCCAGCAGAACTATGGAGCCCCCCACTGGAGCCCCATACAGGACTCCATCCAAGGTCTCCAAGAAGGCCGGATACTCCGAACTCTTGTTTGGTGCATATGCACAAACCCCCCCACAACCCGCAGGCGTAGGGAGGGCGACCCTCTCATCGACTGGGGTAAACTCCAACGTAGCGGCACTCAGCCGGGGACTTGTGAGTATCCCCACACCCGCCCAGCGCCTCACACCCTGGGCAACTCTGGAGAAGAAAAGAGTCCAACCCCTATCCAGTAGTATGGTTCCAGAACCGAGACATGGCCGAGGCATAGAGGTAAGCCCCATCAGATCCAACTGGTAGCGCTCCACCTCCTGCACAAGTTCCGGCTCCTTCCCCCACAGAGAGGTGACATTCCACGTCCCCAGAGCCAGCCTCTGCCGCCCGGGTCTGGTCCGTCGAGGCCCCTGACCTTCACTGCCACCCATGTGGCAGCGCACCCGACCCCAGCGGTTCCTCCCACAGGTGGTGGGCCCATGGGATGGAGAGAGAGGTGCCACGTAGCTTTTTCGGGCTGTGCCCGGCCGGGCTCCGTGGCAAACCCGGCCACCAGGCGCTCGCTGACGGGCCCTCCATCTGGGCCCTCCATCTGGGCCTGGCTCCAGACAGGGGCCCCGGGCTTCCTCCAGGCAGGGTCACTCTATCTCTTCCTCGTTCACTCATAGGTTTTTTGAGCCATTCTTTGTCTGGCCTCTCACCTGAGACCACTTTGCCATGGGAGACCCTACCAGGAGCACAAAGCTCCAGACAACACAGCCCTCAGGTTCATAGGGACACACAAACCTCTCAACCACGATAAGGTGATGGTTCCCGGAGAGAACTAGCAATTCTGTCCAGGAGAGAGAAGAGCAATTTAATCTGTACTTTCTGAAAGGCAACACTAATGCAGTAACCTTTATGCCCCTGTGCAATTGTGAATGTTGCGTTCAAAGTTGGGGAGTTTAAGGATATTCTCGGTAGAGGATTGACTCTTGACAAATAAAATGCCTTTGTTATACCCTGGCTGTTAGACCCTGCACTATTTTCCAAAACCTTTCGAATATCTTGAGTGGTTTTAGAATCTTGTAATAGCTCTTTTTATCTGTTTCTCGTTTATTTTTCTCTCCTCCACTTCTCCATCCTGCTTTGGTCTTGCCATACATAACCTATTATCTTTAAAGTTCACTCTTCAGTCAATAACACACTACAGCTCAAACTCTAAGATAATATAACATTAAATGAGGAGTGGTGCAGTCTTTATCTCACCGTGAACTCTAATTTGAATGGACTGCAATGTTGGGAAAAAAAGGAAAATACATTGGGCAGAGAATGTGATTGAGCACATAAATATTTCTAAGAACTCAGTTACACGGTATTAAAAGTAATATTTGTGATTTTCCCAAAGAGTAGATTTGCATTTTTTAAACTGCTGTACACATGATACAGCATTTACAGATGTTGGCTTAGCTTGTTACAATACAATACAGTTTCCAACCTCTGGAACTGGGATGTCGTGAATAAATGCAATACTAGTATTGAGCCATTTTCAATGTTAGATAAGCTAATAAATGTTGAACCCCATAATAAGATTCAGGTCAAAAGGCTGTTGAATGTGAAAATCATGCTGTGTTACTGAGTTTACTTTGCCTTTGCTGTCAAAATCACTTTATTAAAGAACATGAGCTCTGGAGTCACAGCAATGTTTTTTGCCTATGTTCGAGGGAGCTGGAACGCATTCCTTCTTTGTAATTTATTTGAAGTCAGAGGAGTCTCTGTTTGTCACTCTTCTAATTTGCTTCCAGGCAGTAACAAACAAGTTAACACCAGGGTGACATAACAGCTAACTTCCAAACTCTAAAGCACATATCCACCTCAACAGTCATCGAATTAGGCGGATTCATAATTGCTGAACGAAATGTACCGTATAATACCACCATCAGTAGTCAGGCAGAAATGTGCTGCAACACATTTGCATGTACATATTTATGGGCATTCGAACACTGTTTATGATGTTTGCTAGTGAGCACATTACAGTTAAATGACTCTTGTCTGCCTTTGCTGTTGTTCAAGATCTTTATTCAGCACTGCATCTACACATCCACCAGAAGAACACTGACTTTAGCAGAGACTTCTCGCACACATCAAGGTCACTCCATGTATCTCTGGCCATGTCCATCGCCGCTTGTTCACTTGGTGATGCAATGCATGGATAGAGAGGGAAGGCAAGGTAAAAAGAGAGTCGACGAGGTAACAGAGGCCCCGTGGCACACAACAAGGTTTATACGCCTCTGCCTTGTCTCGTAAGCATCACTCTGCCATTGGCCCTGGGGCAGAGTGCTCGCTGACACCTGTGTGCCATTGCGCTTCTCAGTGGCGTGTCATTCACCCTCTCTTATGTTGACACCAGGACTCTCTGCTGCTGCCTGAAGACATGTCAGCATCTTCCTCCTTCTCTTTATCTCTCTTTCTCTCTCACTCTCTTTCTCTCTTTCCCTCTCTCTTTCTCTCTCTCTCTCTCTGGATGGAAGGTTATTATTTTTCCTCATCTGAAAGGAATGAAAAGTAGCGTTGGCCCTGCTCAGTAGTACCTGGTGATGCATTATGGATAATTGACTCTTTGAATTTGTCTACTACTTGACTCTTGAATACACAACTTATTTACCTTCTCTGGTATCTTCAAGTGTCAGTATATCAGCCAGCTCGTAACTCCCACCATTTATCGGATATTATTAGAGTGCTTGTGCTCAAGTATACTGTTTGGATTGTCATTCCTCTATGACATTTTATGTGCCGACACTACATATTTCTGTCCAGATCCGTTGTACAAGTTACGTTCAGACAGTTTACCTTTCTTCACAAGGGAGAACACTCATAACGCCTTAATCTGAATGAAATTAGAGTTTAAATAGGTTACAGAAATCTTTCAAAAATGTTTGCTTTATAAAGCCACATTAGCATCTAACTAGATGTCAGTCTCTTTACTATGTGTGCTATGTTTAGTCTGCTGAAGGAGTGAAGTTTTTCTTTTTACCCTTGGGCAACATTTTTGTGAATGAGTGACTTGTTCCACTCCATTCACCCTATATAGCAATTTGGAGGCATTAAGTATGATAATGATCATAATAATAATAATAATAATAATGATTTCCTGAGTGCAAAGCTCCTTGTGATCAGGTGGTGTTAATAAGATTGAAAAGAGCAATTTAAGTTTGTGCTGTTAAGAGAGTTTGGGGAACACTTGTACGACAAAATCTTACAGAAAATTGGTGTAGGATAACAATAAGAAATGTTCTTGCATGAGGCCCATTTGTTAGATGAATTTGTTTTTTTTGGCTGCATGTTTTTTTTGGCTGCGTCAGGAATGGGGTGAGCAGAAAACCGTGCTCCAGGCTTCAGAAATGTTAAACATGAGGTTGACACTACCTGGCCTTCGCATCAAATGTTGACACATTTCAAGTATATGCAGGTACAGGAGGCAATAAAAGCAGTAGGGTTGACAAAGATGATTCCTTGCATAACCGTTTCATATGTTGACCAAATAAAGAAAAGAAATCCAATAAAATTACCTACATCCACCCTGATATTTCTATTTCTTGTTCCTCGTACTTACAAGTACAAGTAATAACAAAAGGCCTCAGCCCTTTTAAGCAGTGGCCTATAAAGCTGGAACTTGAATAGTCACACACACAAGTTAAATCTGTGCTCAAAAACATTTATCATACACACACATTACACACACTTGCATTAGTCTCTCAACCACAGCCGCTTAGCAGCAAGATATTTGTTGGTCTCATCAACAGTCTCATCTGGCCAATGACACCCCCACCTCTGGGCTGTTAATCTCCAGAACAGACATTAGATTGCTGAAAAGTGTATTAAAAGTGCAGGCACATACATTAAGTGACAGTCATTGTGTCACCCTTGGTTCCAATGAATGGTACACTCACCTGTATGTGACTGATTTAGAGTCACATGTTGAGCTGCGCTGCACCTCACCGTGCTCCCATTGTGCTAGGGCTTGCCTCTGTGTTTGTGTCGGCCTGTTCCTGAGCCAAACGGGTAATCTACTTATGTGAAGGCCACATTAATGAATTGGTTCCCGTCACTGTGGAGCATGGTGAGGCTTAATGCTCCTGGATGCCACAGAGACAGCAATTATTCAGTGGCAGGCCAACAGTACACCTAGAGGGAAATTGATTGTGAGCACATGCAGTTCAGTTCACTGCACCACACTCTCAACAATATTATCTTTCAGGATGGTATGTTATATCACCCTCTGACCATGAGAATGGCTCGAATTTTCCAGAATTATTCTCAACACAAGATGTCCTTGGGGATTGTTTAGACACTAACTGTTCCCCCCCCGGGATTGTTAGACAGATCTTTTTTCCTCTAATGTCTTTCAATATGGTACTGTTTGCCTCTGAAACTTTGAGAGAGGTAAACACATATTCTATAGTGAGTGTTCTCCCTGCCAACTGTCTAAAAAGTTACTGAGTGTGTGGTTTTACTCCAGTGAACAGCAAAGACAGTGTCATTTATTGTTTCAACACATGCTTATCCTTTCACTTTTCTGTTTCTGTGTGAATCATGTTCTTCCCAGTCTTCATCTTCACCCTGGGAAATTGATTCAATCATCCTTGTGAAGCCTCTAACAGCTGCGAACATATACGGGGGACTTGCTCGATAAAATAACAATCATCCCTGAAGGGAAACTTTGCCTGACATTTTTCCGTTGTTTGGGCATTTGTATTATTCATGTGGTAATATGTGTTGGAAATGAGGGGTCAGCAAAGACTAGAGATGTGAAAACATTGAATAGGATGTTACAGTATAAACATGAACCGGAGGCATCTAATCGCCCCCGGTCCATGTTAAGAGCTCAAACTGCCAAGATAGCATCCCCCATAACACAGACATTGACTGGATAATGTTATCTGACTGTCACAGATTATGGAGTGAGTATTACTCCCACGACGTTGTCACAGATTTCTTACTGCTGCTGTGAATAATAGTCACATGAAAATTTAAATGAAAACTGCAAAAGAAGCCATACCATGCATGCACAAACATGCACACACCTCATATGCAGAGATGAGAAGTGGGAAAGCAGTCACAGTATCACAAGAGGGGTGTCACAGTGAGATGACATTATCATCTTAAATCAGCCCTTGCCAACACACTGCCAAGACAGGGTTCCCTGCTATTTATGGCGGCAGTCATTTCTTTGGAGAGTTGTGACAGTCATATCTGCTGGATATGATTACCCACTTGTACGCCTGATAGTCAAGCATAGTCATTAGCTGTTACAAAGTCTCACTTATCAAGGGGAAAACATATTCAAATCTGTTGACAGAACAATTCGTGCTACATTTACTATCACATCTTTTGTTTGGATTTTCTTTTTTAATCTGATAATAAAATAGTCTGTGTGGCAGTAACATTTTGGGTGAAAAGGAATTTGCTCAAACCTGCTTAAAGAACATCTTAATATCAAAACAATAATGAATAACGAGAAAACGAAATAATGACGTTGAAGACAAAAGAGTTTTCTCCTTTCTATTTCATGTTTAAGCAGCTTCTCATAGTCAGGGTTCCAGCCACAATTGCTTAAACCCTGACCAGAGCAGCTTAAACATGCCTTACCCCAACAACTTCCTCCTACTCCCTCCTGGTGAAAACCCTAGCATTCTCAGGAAAGCTGAAAGATTTAATTCTCCCATCATTTTCAGGGTCTGCCCTGGTGTCCTCTCGCAGTGGGTCGTTTCCAAAACCCCTACCAAAAGAAAACAGTCAGGGGGCATCCTCCCTAAGAGCTCAAACAACCTCGGCTGATTCCACTAAATACAAAGGAGCAGCA
Source organism: Sander lucioperca (assembly GCF_008315115.2). Lineage (NCBI taxonomy): Eukaryota > Metazoa > Chordata > Actinopteri > Perciformes > Percidae > Sander > Sander lucioperca. The sequence continues at coordinate 22,119,789 of NC_050187.1, forward strand.
GCTCAATACAGAGGTTTTCTTGAACAGCTGAACTCCTCACTTCATCACGTACAGTGAGACCAGCCACCCTGCAGAGAAACATCATCTCAGCTCCTTAAATCTTCAATCTCATTCTTGCGGTCACTACCCAAAGCTCCCGACCGTAGTTGAGAGTCGAACCCAAGGCTGGGCAAAAAAGTGAGCTTTGCTTCATAGCTCCACTCTCTCCTTATGGCCACACTTAGATACAAACCCGGCGTTAGCCTTTTTCAGTGTTCTTATCCTCACTATGTAGTTAATATCGGAGTTTAAGCAGTTATGGATTATTCATTTATTAGTCATTTTTTTTCCCAAACTACACTGTGCTCCCTGAGAGGAAAATTATTTACTTATTCATTTACCAGAGCGGAAAAAAGAATGTGCTGTTTTGTTATCTGGAGACTAGAGTAAAGTTAAAGTGAACAGTAAAAGGCAAAAGGGCTAAGCAAAACAAAATCTTTGGAACAATAAGTCGCTGTTGTTTCACAATTTATTGAGATGCTAAAATTAGTATGTATAAATATGTATATCTATTCAAAGCTGATTTAAAAAATACACTACTTGACAACAAGACTGCTCTCACAATGAATTATTAAGAGGAAAGAGAAATATTTTTGCTAATAAATGGAAACATACAGAATTTAAAAACCACTAAACCTCACTTCTGGGCTAAAGCTATGCCTCTGGCAGATAGTTGTTTCGAAGATATTATAAATTATTATACAAAATGGTTAAATTGGTAAACGTTAACACAATCACAGTAACTAATACTGAATACTGAAAGTTTTTCATACGCTAAGTGAGAATTTAACAATTGAAATCAATCCCGACTTAATCAGTTTAAAATTATTCCAAACATTGTGTTCTTTCTTATAATGTACGTAGATATACTGTTGCTTCTATGACAACCTTTGTATTCATCTTAACCCTGTTTATGTACATGTTACTGTGCATGTGATATTGGAATATGCAGCTTAATTGATTCCTCAACTCTTAATACCGTCTGTCTTATGATCTGTGTTTTATGTTTTATTTCCAGGTTTCCTCTAGTTAGTGAGCTGGCTCCATTTGGCACCCTGGTGGGGACTATTCTCGCTGCTGCTATCGATCAAACCATCTTCTACTCCATTGTGGCAGGAAATGAACTAGGTATGTGCTACAGATCATATACCATACCGTCAATTAAGCCTATAATTTTTTTATAACAATATTTTGTTTCCCAACACTCCTACCAAACACCTCCTACAACCGGCTCTGTGTTTGAAGTACAACGCCCTCTTGTTCCTGTTCTTTATTTGTGTTTATACATAAAGCAAACAAATGCAGATGTCCAAAAACCAGATTTCCATCACAGTAAAGAAAACTGCTGAATAAGATGTGTTTATATTTACTAACATCAAAAGGTGTGCAATCAGATTTTAAAATACTCCTGAAAAAGCTCCCAGATTATTTTAAAAGTTGCAAGATGAACGTCATAGCCAGAGGTACTGTTTGTCCTGTCTTTGTCTAGAAGTAGATAATTTTGGCAGGTAACACTTTACTTGAAGGTATCTACATAAGAGTGACATGACACTGTCATGAACCCATGACACTGTCATGACACATGAACCCAAACCCTAACTGGTTTTAAAGTGTTTTAATCACACCAGTGATCCCTGTATGACTTGTTTATAATGGGTATGACACGTTCATGACAGTGTCACGTCACTCTTATGTAGATACCTTCAAGTAAACTGTAACCTTTTGGCATACTAGCCGCTGTAGACTGCTTTTCACTGAAATTCTGAACAGCATAATTACACCCTGGGAGAGAGAGAGAACACCAGACAGGTGTGAGGTTAGCTTAGCTGTTTAAGACAAAAGTAGGAGACTTACCTGTGAGCTGGAGAGAGCCAAAGGAGTAGTAGGAAGCTGTCACCTCTTCCCACCATGCACCTCAAGTGCTCCTGTAGTGGTCTGTGTCATGTGAAAAACATGAGCTAGAGTCACTTTTCCTTAGATGCTCCTGGAAATCGCAGACTCAAGACATAATAAGAGTGGTATAAATCTACCCCCAGGCCCCTTGAAGTAATATTCTCAGGAAAAGCAAAAGCATTCTGAAGCATGGCCTTTTTACATAGCCACATGGGCGTTAGAAAGGAGGAAAAACAGTCATATTTCCTTTATCAGTGCTCCAATTAAACATTATTCATTTCAACGTCATTTAACAAAAAAATGTTTTAAACTCCACCATTTATGCAGCCTCCATTAGAATGCATGCAGTTTTTGTGTGATTCCGATACAGCTGCTCTTTTTCTTCAGTGCTGCCACTATAGCTTGTTATTTTTATATATATATTGTTGCAGGTTCTTTGTGTAAAGATTCTAAAAAGGCTCAATTGAGTTCTACACTTAAGACTAATTTGCCACAAAGAGAAAAGAGCCTGTGAAGGAGTATAAATGCATTCAGTAGTTACATGTGTAGTGCCAAGAGTGCAAACAAAGCCAAGCAATAGCTCTGATCAGAACACTATGTAGTAGAAAAACTATGCAACTAACCAGTGCTTCCATCCATTCTATCTGTTACTTATGTCTTAGTTTTTTCTTATTTCCACTCACTTCATGTGCTCTGATTTTGTTTGTTTTTAGGTCATTTTCAGGTGAACAACAGGACAGGCGTCATCTCCACAGCTAAACCTCTGGATTATGAAAATGTGACCAGCTATGTCCTCCGGGTCCAGGCGGACTCTATGTTGGTTGTCATGTCCAACCTGCGTGTGCCTTCTAAAAGTAAGACATAGCATCCAATTAATGGGTGGAGGTTGTGTTGTGTTGTGTTGTAGAAAAGCAGGCATGGAATTCTGTTTCATGTGATTCCAGGTGTTGCATTTATATTTAATCATTATAATTCCTCACTGTGACAGATTATGGTTAAATACAGTTGTCGAAATTCTATCACACCCTATTTTTTCACGTTTACCGTAGTTATGTCACGTTTATTTAGAATTATTTATTCATTGTGTGTATATTATTATTATTATTATTAGTAGTAGTAGTAGTAGTATTATAATACACTTGTTACACATTACATCTATGTGTGATACCTACACTGTTAGGCTGCAGTTTTGGTTTTGCAGATTTTATGCTTTATGGACTGTTGCCTTTCTTCACGGCACTGATCCATTTTTATAATTGGTGGCAGATTTGCTGCAGCCTGTGATTGGTTGTTTAGTGTGACACTCCATTCAACATAGAGCTGATTTTAAATTTGGTGGTTTTCTCTACTCTGCTTGTTTGTCTGACCACTATGGCATCTTCATACATTCAGGCTAAGATGAGATGTCATATCATTTGATATATGTTGCAGTGCCAGCAGGTATTTTTTATTAATTTGTGGAATTACTCAATGCTTTTAAAATATGGTTAATATTTGACCACCCTCCCTTCCACCCGCAGGGCACGAGCTCTGTGTATAACTGTCACTGCTAGACTAGTCTTGCTTGGCCAGACCTTCCTCCACAGCGCTGCGGAGGAGTGTCTGGCGAGTCCACACAGCATTCCAGGATGGTTTATTGGCATTTCTTTAAACCAATCGTAATTGTCATGGGCGGCGCTAAGCGCCAGACAGAGCCACAGTGCAGCTGCAAAATAGCCTCTGGAAGGAACTTGTTTTGGTGGAACATGTGTATGTTCAAAAGTTGTTTTAGTCGTTCAACAGAAGACTCAGATTGGACAGATAGTCAAGCTAGCTGTCTGGATTTACCCTGCAGAGATCTCAGGAGCAGTTAACCAAAGTTCTCATAAATCGGCCGGAGTTTAAAATTCCAACACAAAGAAAGCGAGGTAATGGACAACCGGCCGAAATGAGGGACATCCGGCTGAATTTCTGGTGGCACCGGAGCAATTCCGGAAGTGGAACGACGTGGATATAGACTACTGCTAGACTGATATGACGAGTTGAATATGAACATGTAGAAATATGTAATACATGCATTGACAGATTGGACTCTCATCTCATGGGCGTAAATCTGATCCAACAGTAGGGGGGGGACAATAAACATAACATTTCTGAAGAGCAATTTTTGAAGGGGACACAAATAATACAGCCACAATTATACTTGTAGAGGACATGTGTACACAGAGGAAAGCCTTAATACTATCATTAGTGTAGCATGGAGACTGTACCATTATCCTTCTTTTCAGTGTTTCTCTTGATTCAATGAAAAAGCTGACTAAATTGACCAAAATATTCTTCTTAAAAACCATGTATTTATTTTAAGTTGTTTACAATCAAGCCACAAAAATACCTTAAAACATAATGACTTATTTTGAAAAAGTGTCCCCATATAAAAGAAATACAATACTTTTGTACGCTTGTTAAATTAGCTGATCATAATGTTAATTAGTGAGCCACTAGTAAAGCTCATCTGCTCACCCTGACAGCCACATGAGCCACACTGTCTGCAGCAAACCCACTGATCATCCACTTAACATCATATTGAACAAAACACAACTGTAGATCTTCAATATACAGTCTATGATAATAACCCTAATATCAATTCACACATATAACGTTAAGCTTATCAACGTGGTAACGTTAGTTGTAGTGGGTGCATTTCTATCCAACAAGCTATTAAACAAGCTAGGTAACGTTACATTATATTACTAACATAGCAAACTTTTTGTCATGACTAATTCATTAATTACTCAGCATCATTTCCATTTGAGAAAAGAACGTCATCCGATGTTTAATGTGAATAAAATAGCCTTGAACCGCCTACTTACTACATTCCTGTCACTACCGATGTGACTGTGAGTCTAGTGCAGATCCGATTCCTAAGGTACAGCATGCAGTGGACCAAACCACTGTGAGGCAAAGGAGGGGGAACTCAAAATGTTCCTAAACTTAAAAAGCATTTTTTGGGGTTTGTATTGTTTTACTACTTACACATTTTTTTGTCATGTTTATGTTATTTACAATACACACCATGGTTTTCTAGGGGTGGGACAACCCTTAGATGGGGGGGTCCTGACCCCTCCGACCCCCTGGGATTTACGCCCTTGTCTCATCTGTCAGTCATAGTGACTATTAAAAATAATCTTAAAAATAAAAAATCCCTACCTTCAAAGCAGCATATCATAAATCCTTAAAAATGTTATTTCCAAATATATTGCAAGGGTCTAACGAGCAGAAATAGCCCATTTGTTTTAATTTAGCCAAAACGAGGGTGGGTGACAAAACATTAATCATTGCAAATTCTCAGTTAATGCAATCTGTGTGTTTCCATTCCAAAGGCCTCAGTGTGCTTGAAACAAGCTAGATCGTACAACATGCCGGAGGCGGGGCTAAAAGCCTGCTGTCAAAGCCTCTTTCTGGCTGCATCCCACTGCCTCCCCGGCATCTCTCCAAGAATGCAATGTCTTTTGCGTGTCTTTGTAGTCTGGGCACGATGAGTTGAATATTTTCTTTCCTAAAAGGCATTCATGATGTTGCTAGAGCAAGCGAGAAGTTAAAACTTACCTTTCCTCATACCTGGCCAATTGCTGCGTAAAGTGGGCATGATTGTCAGATTTTCTGTTTCAGAAAGTTACAGAAATTGTCAGACATACACACGGTCACAAAGGAATTTGGAGGCGCTGTTTGATCATCTGAGAAGCACTTTGTTTGAAGCATACTGAGACCTTCAGACTGCACTCTCTTGGATGGCTATGCTTCAGCTGCAACATCATTAGGCTTGTTTGTGGTCAGTTAACTGACAAAAGTCTTGTGAAATGATGGATGAGGTGCTAACAACAAGCTGGGTTCATAGCTCACGCTTGATCCATTTGAGCTACCAATGAATAATCAATGACCTATTCCACCTGCCTCTTAATTTCTAGCACCGTCTGTCTCTCACATACTAATGACGGCAGTTACAAGGACACAATACTCAGGCAAACATACACTGTGATAGGTGTAAAGTAGAAGACTCTAACGAGGGAAAGAGCTTCCCTGACAGAGTGTAGAGAACATTTCTTATCTCAATTTTCTCACTTGTATTACTGTACTGCAGATCAGGACTCCATGACAGGGAATATCTTTCTTCTCTTTATTAAGTTTAAACTATCTGAGCATTACTGGACCGATTTGTCAGATAGATTTCTCTTATTCCTGTTAAGACCACTGCACTGCATATGTACACACATGGCCCATTTGCACACACGCGTACAAACCGGATTTTCATACAGTATGTACATGCACACATGTAAAAATAATAGGGCTGTCAAACAATTACATTTTCTTAATCGCGATTAATCGTTGAATTTCTATAGTTAATCGCGATTAATCGCATGTTTTATCACATGATTAAAATTCTTAACAATGGAAAGCAATTCTTACCAGTGTATCTTGATTGGGAATCAAATGAATGCAAAGAAAATGACTTTATGAACTTTATGATTTTAAGATTTGTATTTGTTTATTATATATTTAATCTAGTCACACATTTGAATCTAGAGTCAATATTAGGGTTGGGTATTGTTTGGTTTGGATACCGGTGCTAAAGCGGTACTTTTAAAACGGTACCGGTGCCTGAACCAATACTTTTTAAGAAAGTTAAGAAAAAAGAAGGGTACTAAACAGTTGGCGACATTAAAGAATGGCCATATCGTCAAAATGAAATGTTTAATAATAATGTAATCACTATAACAATAACTTATTTCACTAGTAAATAGCTGTTGAATGACAAAAACAACCACCAGATGGGAAAAGGGCATTTAACAACAACTTTGAATGCACCACGAGGCTGTAAATTACCAGTTTCATTGAACGCACCATCTGTGTTTTTCCGACAACAGCAGCTGCAGATTGTTACATCCCGGTGTCGGAATCCTCTACAGTGAAATACAGTCACACTTTACACCATTTAACGTTAGCTGTCAGCATTGTAACTGTGTTTAATCCAGCTACTAACTAGCGGTAGGCTAACGTTAGCTGCTGTCGAGTATAGTGTTAACTAGCGTCACGTGCAGCGATATTTCTGTTGCCTGTAACATCTGTTTCAGAGCATCAGAGAGAAGTGCAGGCATATCAGTGGCACCAGAATGAGGCACCGAAATCCGCGTTGCTATTCCTGCAACAGCAGGATGTGTTACAAGGAAGTACAGCAAAATAGTAGCCTGTTAGGCACGACGCAAAGCCGAGTGAAGTGAAAATAAATTAATAAATGGCGGCATTAATACGATTAAAAAAAAATTAACGCATTATGCTCGGCCCTCAATCGCATCGCGATTAACGCACTAATGCTGACAGCCCTAAAAAATAATAATGAACTCTTGCGAACACTCAAGCTTACTCTCCTCTTAATGGGCCGGTTTCTGTCATGCATCTTAGGAGATCAGGGAGGGGGCCTGTATGCATGTGGTTTTATACTGATACTCCAAGGATGGAATATGCACTTTCCACAGAGAGAGGAAAGACAGAGAAACTCTGCCGATCTCTTTTCCATCCCCTGGAGTCCTCCCTCTGTGCCTCACACTCCAGCTTTTGTGCCTTTAATTTGATGCGCTGTGTTTTTGTTTGTCCAATTCCCCTGGTGCATTCTTAGCTTTAATGCCACATGGCTTTCGATTTTTGCATGCCGCCAGACGAAAAATGGTCCTTGACACTGCATATTTTTTACAAAAACTGCAATGTTGTAAGATGTTTTATGCTGTACACATTTATGCTGTTCATTGCATAGGTGTAACTGTGACTGATTAGGGGGACACATTTTTACACTCAGTATATGTGTTTTCCTTTTAAAGGGACAGTATGAATATTTTACGAGCCTCACAAAAAGGGCAATTAACCAGCAAATTCATTATTAATATACCAAATTGTCTGCCTCCTTTCCCCATGTCTTTCTCACAGTTTTTCCTCTAACTCCTCTGCGGCTTGATTATTGGCTGCCCTTCAAAATATTATTTCCAATTAATGTGCAAATTGCTTGCCTGTTAAACTTCCAGAGCCTTTTATTGTTTGTCACAATAAATGATGCGAGGTAGACCTCACTTAAAAATAATGGCTTAGAAGGCAAGATTTCATCATAATTTTTATTATTTCACAGAGCCATATTTTACTTAAATTGTGAGGGTTATCAGTAATTGGTTGGTGAACATAATGCAAACTGGCTCAGTTGTTTTCCTGATCTACTTATCGGGGACAGTGAGAGAGAAGTCATCAACACACTTCAGACTCAGTTTTTCTCGATTACCAATATTCGCTGTAATCAAAATATTAACCTCCTCATTATTGACTCAAAGTTGTCCGCTTCAACAAAATAGCTCCTCACACTGCTTCATTAGAAAGTTAGGAGCATTTTTCACTTTCCAGCATGCAATCACAAATCCCCTTCAAATAGTCATTGCAGTGCAGCTGAGAATTTCTACTGAATAAAGAGGGATTTTCCTAAATTCAATCAGTCCACTTTTGGTCAAAATGAAACCAAGCTTTTCTGTTTACAGTGAATATTCCAATATTTTCCCAAACCACCCATCCTCAGATGATAAAAAAGTATGACTTTATTTAAACTTGGTGACATTTAGCCAGCGGGATCTTATTTGAAAACATACTGTGATGTTTTCAGTGATGATTGACTGGCAACATATTCTGAAAAAATGATTTCAAGCTCTCTTTTGAAGTTATGGACCAGCTGATGACCATGAAAAAATTATATTGACGTGACAATTTTGAGGCTAAATTATGCAAAATTTGATCAACGCCAGTTCGGATGACTTCAGAGATGTGTTTATTCAACAGCTAGTGGCCGTTACAATATAAACTTTCTGGCCTTGTCTGGCCCAATTCTTATTTTGTGAGGGTGCAGCAAACCGTTATTATATGATTGAATAGGTACAGTACATTGAAGTACACAAACTGGAGTTAGTTGTTTTTTGTTTGTCATGAACTGAAGTGTCATTGGTCTTATAATATGCTAGATATACATACTACATCTGTATTTATAAGTGAATGACTTCCACAGGATTTGAATGCATTCTGGTGTCATTTGCTTTTTGCAGCTAACACAGCCAAGGTGTTCATTGAGGTGCTGGATGAGAATGACCACCCTCCCGTCTTCTCCAGGAAGCTCTACATAGGTGGCGTGACGGAAGACAGCAAGATCTTCAGCTCTGTGCTCAAGATAGTGGTAAGAAAACATCAGCTCTGGTCTTCGTTTTGTCGGGTTGTGCCTGATTCTGCTCCCACCTTTTCAACACTTACCCTGCAGCCATGGTGGGAGAATTTATCTGATCTGCTCTCTGCAACACAGTTTCATCTCCTCCCCCTATCGCTTGCTACATCTCTTCCTCAATTTCTCTCTCCTGACTGCCTTCTCCAAAAGCAGGTGGGATCGGAGTGAGCTGAGCGGTGTAATCCCAGTATGTTCACAGAGGCATGGCTGGACATCCTGTCTGTTTATCAGCCTGCTCTGCCAAGGTTTCACTTTGTCAACCTGTATTACTGTATGTCTCTCTTCTGTATGCGTGGGTGAGTGTGTACTTAGGCTTGTGTTTGTGTACAAAATCCTTCATGAACCAGTGTCTTTAATGCCTACCTTGAATGCCAGCACTACAGCTGACACACAGTCATGCATGTATGTGTGAATGTACAATATGTAATGACAACAGATTTGTTGGGATTATTTTTCTAGTTTTTCTTCATAGTGTGTCTCATTTGTAATTGAAGTATGCAGTATTTAAATACTGAAATGTAATTTCCACTAGGGATGGGGCAGACATGTCCTCCTCCCACTTTTAAAATCCCCTCACCTTTATTGTGTCAGGTTGATTTGAATACTAAAGTCTCTGAATTCTCCAACTGTCCAGCCCTTAAAGCCTGTTTCACAAACAATTTACATTGTGATTAACCCAAACATCTCTGCTTTAATGTCAGTGAAAATGCTTTCAGCTTGACTTTGCCACCACAGTAATGGTGGTGGCACTAGAGCGCACAACACATACTGTACATCAGCAGGTGGGTGTTTTTTAGCTTCTTTTTTTTTATATCCAACACAACTTTAGCCTGACCAAGGTTGAGCTGTATCTTTGATGTGATGCTATCAGTGCCCGTAATCAGGACTTCTATTTTGCTGCAATTCAGCTGAAGTAAATTGATGGCTATCTAAACTTTAATATCAGTCTTGTAGGACAGCTAACCTCTAGCTTGAGTATTATGCAACTTAACGATAGAAATCTGCCCAAGTGAAGATATATAAATGGATATAAGGCTGTGTTTATTACTCATCTGTTTGATGCAGTTTAAGCAAACTCTATGTCATTTGCCTATTGGGTTAAAGTTAAATTAGGTTAAATAAGACTTTTAAGCTGTGTAAGAATGCTCAAAAATAATTTTGTAATGTTAGAGTGTGTCACTCATTTGTGGTCACAACACAGCACAGACCAACAATATATTTATAGTGTATTATGGGTTTCACTAACACCTTTTCAAATATGTTCGCAGTGAAAGGAAACTTCATTGGGAGGAACTGTAGCCAGTTTAAAATAAGCTGGCACCTAGGCAGAAACATGGGAGCTATTTTCAGTATAATGGACACTGGAGAATGTTTAAGAACAGAAGAACGTGTAATATCTAGCAGGCAAGTTGAGGAGTACAAAGGTCATGTAGGGAGATTCATAAATGGTATTTCAGACCTTCCGGCAGGTGTGAAATATGTTGCTGTCTAAAAGCAAAAAGATGGTAATACCAGGGGAAGCTGGGGATTATATTTATTTTATTAATGGCCTCAAATAAAACTCTGGGGTTGTTTTTTTTCTGCAGGAAATGAGCTTATCCTTAAAAAAAAAAAAAAAAAAAAAAAAAAACTCATAGGACACAGAAACATTCCTCAAGGACTTGGTAAAGCCATGTGAATCATTCTTTGCTGCATTTGACAAACATGGGGTTAGCGCATGTTAAGAGATGTAGGCATTATGGGAGAGACCTAATCATCTAAACACATTTACACCTGCAGAAAATTTCAAAAAGTTTAGTATTATTTGAACATAAACTCAATAGCTCATTACATCACTACGTTATAAGACAATTATGTATGTATGTATGTATGTATGTATATATATAAAATTTATTTTTTTATTCTAGCTAATTCAGATGGTTGTGAGTTAAGTGTGTGAAGTTGTTGACTTTACTGTCTCATTCATGATCCCATATTGTCATGGGCAACTGGAGAGAGAGAGGAGGGTCATTGCAGCTTTTTGATAAGGAATGCAGAGCAAAATCATCTTTTTTGGAATCATGAATGATGAAGATGATTTGAACATGTCTGATTAACCATGGTCATTGTCCTAGACCTCTTAATATGTAAAAACCCATTTTGTGTAGGCTTATGTTCTGATACCACTGACTAGATCAACATCGACATCAACACTGTGCAGCGGCTTCAACCACTCAACCAGTTCAGAATCCCTTTCCTCTCTTTCCTTTTACTTGGAATAGACACCCAAGTGTAGAATTTTGGGTCAAGTGCTATCTATAATTTCCCCGGAGCTGAGCCTTCTTTGGAGTATGGCTAGAGTGAAGCGTTTGTACTTGACTTCATTAGTAATGAAGCTGAGCACCCCTTTCTCTGGAGCTAATCATGAGTAATATCGTCAACATTTGACATACTGTGACACTAGCTGCTAAAGTCTAATTTAAATGGTTTGGAAAGATTAAGTGGAAAATATTTCATTAACAAGGTAAAAGTGTACTGTTGAGAAAAAAAGGTCTGATTGCGTGATTACTCCCTGCTCCTTGTGACACTAACTTGACCCTGTTTTTATTCATCAGTAAGTAATTGGATTCATGGGTAGCTGTCACTTTTTCCTTGTGCTCTCTTTGACCGTTTTTTTTAAACACAGTGATAAAAGCTTTTTGAACAACTAGCAGATGTCATTAGCTTTCCATTTTTAATGTAAACCATTGAGATCCATATGTTTTCCCCTTGATGTTTTATGCCCACTCCATAGTCCACAACAATGTTTAAAAGGTGTGCCCTACATAAATGATGCTGGTACATATATTTGGTAAATTTACCCAATGAGGATATCTCTCTGCTGATGTATGCAGCCCTTTCATTGGGACCTTGCTCCCCCCTTTCCTATCTCTTCCAATAACTGGAGAAAAAAAAGAGATTGCTCCTATTTATCAGTGTCAATTGCTACAGACAAGAATTCCGAAAATTGATGCCTGTGTGAGCTCAGCAGCCAGTCAGAATGTGTGCCTCCGAGGTTGATGGGAGAATTCTGTGGTTTTGCAACAATGACACAGAGCAATTTGACAGATTATGATCCTCATAAATTATGTTTTTGAGGATTAAATGGTTTTACCCCAATCATTTTCTTGTTTTGATTTAAGAAATGGTATTTCTTTTTTAAAGTCAACTAAAATGTAATAGATTTCCCAAAATTTAAAGCAGCTATAATTTATGTTTTCACAATAGCAATGTATCAAATGACAATGTCTAATAGTGGGACATTACTTAAAGCTCCCCTCTTTCACCTCTTGTTTGAGTTTGCTGTGTTCAACTAATTGTTAATAAAAATAACTGTCTGTCAGTGGTTTCCACTACAGCCAGCTGTAGTAATGGTTGTCCATCAATGGTTTTGACATCATTAGATAACATTACTTAACATCATGGCAACAAATCATGGCACTAAAAACAATGCTGCCCTCAAGAAGAAAAGAAAAAAGTTCTATAACCAGACAGCTCTGATGGTCTGTTGTCTGGAAAATGATTGTGTGATAAATAACAGCAAGAGGGGGAGTCACACAAGAACCCCCTGCAGTGTTTTCTGTTCAGACTTTTAAGCATATTGCTTGTATGGTCCATTTTACTGATCTCACAGCAGCTGTTTCCAATCCTCAAAGGCTATATATACGTCTTTAATTGACATTTATACTACGTCCAAAAAAGCCATTCAAAACAACTTTCATTCTGGCTGCCTTTGGGACATCTTTTGGGTGACGTCTATACAACGTCCAGAAAAAAATGCACACTGGTCCAACAATTATGGCTTTAAAACATTTTTAATTGACGTCTATACACCGTCCAGAAAAGACGTATAAAAAACTTTAATTCTGGCTCCTGTGAGAACGTCTTATAGATGTCTAACAATTACGTCTTTAACACATCTTTAATTAACGTCTATACAATGTCCAAAAAAGACGTATACAAAACTTTCATTTTGGCTTCCCAGAGGAAGTCTTCTGGATGTCCATAAATCACGTCTTTAACACATCTTTTATTGACGTCTATACAACGTCCAGAAAAGACGTATAAAAAACTGTCATTCTGGCTCCCGAGAGGACGTCTTCTGGATGTCCATAAATTGCGTCTTTTAGACGTATTCTAGACGAATTTTTGCTCACTGGGACAGGGGGAGTCACACAAGAACCCCCTGCAGTGTTTTCTGTTCAGACTTTTAAGCATATTGCTTGTATGGCCCATTTCACTGATCTCACAGCAGCTGTTTCCAATCCTCAAAGGCTATATATATGTCCTGTGATATCCCAGATCGGGAAGTGCCCAGAACTGCAATATGCTTGGAACTAAACAGCCACCATCATGGTCAAGAGCTAAAGCAATGATTGGTGGATGCTGGCTCAAGCCGAATTGAAATCTCAAATTAGTCCTTTTCTTTCCATAACACATTGTTTTCGCTTATTCTTATTGATTTGAGTATAACACATCGTTTTTTCCAGTCTAACTTTGTAAGTGGGTGCTACATGTGTGTTGCAGGCCACTGATAAGGACACTGGGAATTACAGTGCGATGGCATACCGCCTGATTATTCCGCCCACACCAGAGGGCCAGGACAGCTTCGTCATCGAGACCTACACGGGTATTATCAAGTCGGCCATTATGTTTCGAAATATGCGCAGGTCCTACTTCAGCTTTGAAGTTATTGCCACAGACAACTATGGAAAAGGTCTCAGCAGCAGGGCAGACGTGGTGGTGAGTATCCAGTATGGTGCCTTGTATAGTATATATGTATGTTTCTCCTGATCAATATACTGTGTACTGGTCCGGTGCACACTGGTGAACAATCTGTGTTAGTCCTTGACTTACATGTTACCTGCACACCAGTGGTATATTGATTGCATGTTGTATGAGAAGAGTCCTTTGAAATATGGAGTTGGTTTGCAATGTCACCTGTCTATAATTTATTGATACTAGAGAGTCTTATCAGAGGGGCATCCCACCCATTGTACACATCAAAGTCAATTTAGTAGTCATTGGGGAGTGCTTCACATCCTGTGAAAAGTGTTGAGTAATGTCTTTTATGGCTCTGGAGGAGCTTTGTCAAGTCGGAGATCAGTTTAGTAAACTTTTGGGATATTTAAAGCAAATGTTTTTTGACATTTGGGGGCAATAGGCTTATTCGCTTTCTGGCTGAGTTAGATGAGAAGGTTAATACTGCTCTCATGTCTGATAGTGGCATCAATCTTTTCATTTAACTCTCCACCAGAAAGCAAAAAAAAGTTCCCAAGATGTCAAATTATTGTTTTATAGAAAGTATGCAATATAAACTGTGTGTTGAGTTTGAAAGACTAGGTAGAGAGCGTCTAACAAAAGACACTTTCAATTTTTATTATGGGAAGTGTGGCTCCAGTGTTTTAGAGCTTGACCCATACGAGCGAGTGAAGGATGAAAGTCAGGATATCTTGGCCTCTGCTGCAATAAATTTGACCATTCTATTTTCTCTCTTTTAAGTCCTGCTAATTTATGGAAGTGCAATATTAAATCACTGATTTTCACTAATAATTCAGTCAGTATATCAAAAGATGCCTGCCATGAAGAACTTTGTTTTCCTTTCTACTAATTTGTTCATTATGAGCCTCAATGATGCTTTTTTTGTTTTTGTTTACTCAGTGCTAAATGTTTTGGTTCCAGTCTATTGCATTATTCACTGTAGGCACAGGACACACAACATAGCTGTTGATCCAATTAGTCTCAATTGCAATGTGTATTCACTTTGTACACATTACATGCATCTGTGAGGTGGCATGTGGGGACATGGTTGTGTGTGTCTGTTGTCTTGGATGCAGTTGTTGTTGCTGTGTGTGTGTGTGTGTGTGTGTGTGTGTGTGTGTGTGTGTGTGTGTGTGTGTGTGTGTGTGTGTGTGTGCGTGCGTGCGTGCCTGTCTGTCTGTCTGTCTGTCTGTCTGTGTGTGTCTGTGTGTGTGTGTCTGTGTGTGTGTGTGCCTTTTGTCTCTGTGTGCATTTCTTTTTTCCAATAATTTCCCCACGCATATGCTGTGATTGGGCTCAGGCAGCTTTGCCCCCAATTCGATGCTTATCTTTCCTGACTGTGGGAAGGCTTCTTTTTCGTTTCAGTGAAATATGCCTGGCTAACAAGCCTCTAACGAGACAGAAGGAGGGTTTGGGACATTGCCTGGATATGAGAGAGCAGCAAGTGCGTAACCATGGTGCTCGTTAATTTTCAAGGGGAAACCTAATTTCACAGGAGCCGCATGAGAGATTTGGCTTCCGAGCACAGAGGCTTTTGCCTATACAGTTAACTGCGGCATCAGAATTAAGTCCTATTTGCCGCATGGAACCAATGCAAGTAGGCAATTAGAAGGTCCTGTTTGGTCCACCAACAGAAGCTCCAACAGAGTCGCCCAAACTCACATTAGGACATATGCAATGTACTGGCTTAATTGCTATTTACCTCTATTTTCTGCTGTCTGTTTTACCTCTTGCTCCATTATTTATCTCTTTCCCTCTACCCTACTCTCACTCAGGTTTCCGTGGTCAACGCATTGGACATGCAAATTGTTGTGTCTACTGTCCCACCTTCTTTAGTGGAAGCGAATAGGGAGCAGCTCATTAGGTAAGAAAGCTTTTGAAACATGAAAGAAACCAAATTACCCTATTTAATGAGAAGAAACCAATACCAGTGTTTGCACAATGCTAGGTGTACATTTTTGTGTTAATTTTAATATAGACAGAAAGTACCTTTCAACAGACCTCATCTCACTCTCGTCCATGCAACATATTATTTTCAGTACATTTCCTTGCCCTCTAATATTTTTTTTGTTAATTGATCTCAGGAAGAATTGTCACTGGAAAACTAATTGCATCGTTTTGTACCGTGCTATGATATGAGGTGAACTTGGTTCAAGGTGGAACCTTCATTTGCATATAAAATATTTTTTGTAGGCCTGGAGTGACGTGTATGATTTAGCTGTGCCAAACAACTGTTGAAAATAAACTGGAACTAATAAAAAATTAATGTTACGTACAACTTGTCTGTTGTTGTTCAATAACCATTGACCAATTGATTAAGATCATGGATTAGCCAGTGCGACAGTTGAGTCTATCCTCTAGAGTCTGTTTTCCTGGTCCAAATTAATTAATGATAGAGATTCATGAAACTTTTTGCAGCTCTTGGGGCACTGTGTTTAGTTTAATTAGTCAATCTGAAAGGCAAATGGGTGTTAATAGTTGTTTTTCAAGAGCTTGCTGTCTCTCTCCCACACAAGTGACACTGCTCTTTAGGCTGAAAACCACACACATTAGTCATGTTAAGCTCTTTGCAGTGATGACATTTGAGAGGGCTCCGATTTTGCACAGTGCTGGTGATAATCCACGGCCATTTTACCTGAGTGCTCAAACTGTTTATCCACCTTGGCAAAGGCAGACAGAAAGGATTTCCATTATTGGCTGTAATTTGAGGTGTGGATTCCTCCCTGCCTGAAAAGGCTTATCAAAACCTTGCTTTGCCAAGAGCCCAGTGTGGAGAAGCAAAATGCAGCCCAATGGGACAATCATTGCCAGAATGGAGTACTTAAAATTGGTGGATGTCATATTGCTTTGGGCAAAAATGGTTTGTACTACTGAGATTTTGGCTTATATAATTCTGGGCATTACCTGATTTTTTGGTATTTACGGCATTATTGCTTTCTTTATATAAGTTTGACTTGTGGTTTTGTGTTCATTTTAGTATTCTGGAGCGCCACATCCAGGACCAGATTCCAGGTGCCAAGGTGATTGTAGAGTCAATCGGGCCACGTCGTCATGGCGATGGCTTTGAACTAGAGGACTACAGTAAGTCGGACCTGATGGTGTACGCCATTGACCCGCTCACCAACAGGGCCATCTCGCCCAAGGAGCTCTTCAAGTGAGTGGGTGAATTTATCACAAGAAGAACAGTCCATCATTTGGTTTAAATTGATGTCCTAATGTCCCTGCTGTGCTGCATGTC
Organism: Sander lucioperca; assembly: GCF_008315115.2. Lineage (NCBI taxonomy): Eukaryota > Metazoa > Chordata > Actinopteri > Perciformes > Percidae > Sander > Sander lucioperca. Next base: position 22,137,014 of record NC_050187.1, read on the forward strand.
TTCCCTGCAGTCTCTCTTGTGAGCAGGCTCCCCGTGGCTTCCTCATCTACAGTGTCTCCATTTTTTCATTGCTTTTACTTTCTTTAAAAGATATGATTATCCTTCAGGAGCACCACATATTTCACATCATAAAAAATGAGCAGATATAGGGAAGGAATAAAAAAAAGGGGGGGGTTGAAGAAGGGAGTATTTCCATCAGTCCATTCAACCCGTCAAAGGGCCTGGAGATATGCAAGCAATACATTGAATTCCTTTTGTTTGGGCCATGTTCACATGCTATTAAAGCATATAAAAGTGCTTACAAGAGACTTTTTTTATTCCTTCAGAAGAAAAAAGACCTTTGCTGGCACCGACAATCTTACCTTTCTCATGTTTCTTAGCACCTCTGTAAAACTGATCAGACATCAATCTTAAAAAGGCAACACCATTAGAGCATGGGAGTTGCCAATCAATATGAAACACCCCCTTCTGAGTTGTACCCTTCACTGTCTACACATTTGCTCTCCCGCTTGTCTTACATTGAGCTATCTGACACAATCGTCTGTCTTTATTTCTCCTTATCTATGGTTACTGCTAATTCTGATTTGTGTGTGGCCCCTAAAAACCCCCCCCCCCCCCCCCTTCTCTTTGTGACAATTTCAGTTCATTTGGAAATGCTCCACTCAAATGACATTTAGAAGTGCTTTGTGTATGTACTGAATTAATCTATATACATTATCTCAGTGCCCTTTTGTTTAACCAAAACTAGTGACCATCGCCGTTATCGCAAGTGGTAGCTTTGAAGAGAGCCAAGCTAATTTTAAAAGAGGCTTGCTACATCCTTGCTTTACTGTGAATCTGCTTCCTTACATACAGATACTGTCAGGAAAATCATTCCGACTAGAGGAGAAAGGCTTTTTATGCATGCAGTGCATGTCTGACAATGTTGTAGGGTAATTGCATGTAATATATCTGCGACTTTGCTGTCGGATCACAGAGGGAGAAAGAGAAAGACAACATAGTGAGTGGATTCTTGTGTAATAGAATGTCCTTATGCCACCTTGAATGCAGCACCCTCTACCATCTGAGCTCTCTGGAGGACAGATTGCCAGAGAGGCCATTTGATAACCTTTATCTCCACTCATTTATTCACCTTTAGAAAAACAAAAATGACAGTAATTGGATGTGGCATTGTGCTTACTCCTTTGTAAAGCAGAATGTTTGAAAGCCACTCTGGTTATTGTTACAAAATAACATTGGAGGAACAGTGGGCGGATTGTTTGTATTCATGTTCATTTTAATACAATATTAATGCAAATACTGCCACATATCTGTAATTGAAACTCTGTAGAAGTGGGATAGATAGATAGATAGATAGATAGATAGATTGATTGATTGATTGATTGATTGATTGATTGATAGATTTTTATTGATCCCAAAAAAAAATCAACACATTTTGTTAGAAGGGTCACACTAAGTATTTAATTTATCTCCTTTTTACAAATCATTTGCACGTAAAGATAAAAAATGCATTTCTATGAGCAGTATGCAGATCCCCTGTTGCATTGACATCATTCATAAGGTGATTATCTAAATTACCAGATGCGCTGACCTTGAAATAATTGTCTCTCAGGAAATGAGATACTTAACCTGCAATAACTGTTTGTTTTTGGCCACAGTCGAAACAAGATGTCAACACAACATTGACATACTGTACCATCACCTTTGAAGTTGATATGGCAAACTTGTAAGCAAACAGTTGTATATATACAAATCCAGCAGTTTACAGATCAACATTTTCATTTCATTTGCAGAGCTCTGTTTTGGGTCTCGACAAACTTCTGAGGGAAATATATGGCTCTTGAGCTGGTCATTTGTTGCTAACTGTGCCATCTGCCATAAGTACGTAGTGTACCATAGGTTTTTAGAGCTTTTCCCCTGCAAACAGCTGCCTGCTGTAGTGAAATAGACACTACAAGAGCTGTGAGAGTGAACCAAAACAGTTAAGTTGCTGGCTGGACAGCTAAACAATGAGCTGAAACTCGCTTTAAAGCTCCATAAACCCGAGCTGCAGATTCAGGTGATAATTCTCTGTAGGTTCATCTCAGGACCATTTTCACATTCTCTCATTGTTTTCACATCATCATTTGATACATTGTTTTTACAAAAGTATTAATTATAGCCGGTTTAAGATAAATATGATATTCAAGAGTGTGCAAGATTAAGAAGATTACCATCTGTGCTGCTAGAAAATCACTTCTTCTCCTGTTGTAAATCATAGATTTCTAGATGGGAATGTGCTGGAAATCAACAAGGAGTTCCAGCCGTACCTGGGCGAGGGTGGACGCATCCTTGAGATCCGCTCTCCAGACATTGTGGCTAGTGTGAAGAAGGCGGCGCAGGCTGTGGGCTACACAGAGGGAGCTCTCCTGGCCCTGGCCATCATCATCATCCTCTGCTGCATCCCTGCTATCCTTATCGTCATGGTCACCTACAAACAGTGAGTACTTTCGCCTCATCACTGTATTCGATTAATCATCTTTAACCGGTTGTCAGAAAATTGAGAGGGCAATACATTTTAATTAAACAGACCAATGTCCTGGGAGATATTATATTGCACTGAGTTTTAGCAGAAACATTTGCTCCATTACAGACAAAGACAGATATTTATTGTTGAAATGTAAACCATTGTTTACATCTTGTAACCTGTGGCCTGTTAGAATAGAACCAGCAAAACCACAAACAGCATTGTTGAGAAGTGTATTTGTCAAGTATTTAAGATAAATCGAGAGCACTTCTTTCCTTTTGGTGTTTGTGTGTCTCTCTCTTTTTCTCCCTCTCTCTATCTCTGTTTCTCGCTCTCATCAGACATGCTGACTGTGCACTCTGCTGGGCTAATCTTGCTGCTCATGCTCTGTGAAAGCAGATTAATTAACACTCATTTGTGACAAATATCTACAGCCAATTGTGACCGTCACAGTGCGTCTTCACGCTACTTAATCATCTCTGCCTGACACACACCACAATAAACAATGTCTGGCTTGCTCTCTCTCTCTCATTCACGCTCACACTGTGCCGCATACAACAATATGATGCCCTTTATTTAATAGTGAGGTAGTTGTACTCTTGGTTGGCAAAAAGTCAGGTTCTTACCCCCTCTAATCATTGGTATGCTGCAAATGTTCCATAAACTGTGATGTTTGGGAAATGTTTATCCACGGCAGATGGGCTGAGTGGTTGTCCTCACGCAAATGCACAGACCAAACACACAGCAGAAAGCTAACACACAAACTGTCACAGCAGATGGCACTTTATTGGTGGCGTCATTACTTTGATAAAATTAAATGATTTAGGGAATCATTTTCTTTGTGTCAACATAACTCGTTGTTGCCTAATTTTGGGTATGAACATAGTATTTAAAACATGAATCTGTTTATTCATGTGGAATAATTGAATTTTGTGTTGAATAAGTAATGGAGACATAAGCATAAAAGATTCACTTGAGAAGAAAGCAAAGGCAACTTTTTTGCATGTAGCCCTGCAGTCACTGCTGAAGGCTTGAGTGCTTCCAACTTTGCATAGAAATTGAGAATGTCCAGAAAGTTTTCTCCTCTTTTGTGATAAAATAGATAACATTGTATGTTATACAAAGATATTTTTTGTCTGATTAAGGATTGCATGAATAATTGTATCTAACATGTGTCTGCGTCACCTCCCAACATTAAATACCTGCGAGCATTAAAATTGTATGGGGTTACACTCTTGACAAATTATGTAATTACTCATCTTTTTTTGTCCCCCCCCCCCTCTCTCTCTCTCTCTCTCTCTCTACTCTCCTTTCTTCTGAATCAAAACCTATAACCAGATTCAAAGAGTAAGTAATTCGTCTTCTACAAGTGATCGCTCTTTCATTGCTTGAAGTGTGCATGTGAGAAGTACAGTTTTTCTCATCTCTGTATTCATTAGTTATTTAAAGATGAGTTGAATGTGTGAAGATGATTAACAAAATGTCTGCCAGCATAATGACATAAAGCACACTGATTCATCTTGTAGGTTACAGAATGAATGTTTAATTTGGCAGTTTCTCATTTGGAAAATCTGATGAAATTCAAAAGGAAACAAGACAGTTCTGTACTAATATTCCCCTACTCAACTCTAACGTTACACAACCTGTTCCCTATTGGTTCTTGTTAGACCTAGTTAAGAAAAGTATAATCGCACAGAATGTAACTCTAAACACACACACAAAAAGCTAACATCTACACTAACTTTTTAGTTGTTAGGTATCATACTAGTCAATGTCATTTTATATGGCTGTCATATGAGTGTCAAAACACTAATGTGTTGTGCTTGTGGTGTTCTTATTCTTTAAGCTCCATTAAGCAATATTTGACATTAATACAGAAACAAATGCCTAAAGGGGAAATGATTGCTAGTACTGCCTATTCCATTAAGAATCAACACTTGCAGCTGTGCGGAGCTCTCAGAGTAAACAAGTAGCTGGTGAAGAGAGTTGAACAAGCTAACAAGAGCCAGATATTTTTGTTGGTGGAACAAACCAGGACTTAAATAATAGTGAATATTGGACTTGCATACAGTATATACTGTACATGGCAACACAAGAGTTGTGGGATAACCATGTTGCCGGCAATAGTTTGCTATCATTTTACCATGGAAATTAGGTTAATTAAAATAGTTCCTAGTTCAGTGAATTAAATTTGTTTTTGAATCTCCTTTCTTGAATCTGCCCTTAACAGTTAAAAAAAGCTTAATTCAGCTTTGCATCAGCATAAAATACTGTAAGAATAGATGTTACCTCATCCCACAATATCAGGTTATTATTTTCTTCTCCCCAACATCTTTTTGACATGACTAAACATAACAGTAACTTTAGTTTTACCACCTGTTACTGCATTTCTTTTTTTGCAAAAAAAAAAAAGCCTTGTGGTTAATTCATGGTAGAGACTTCATGCATAAGTGACATGTTTGGCTTCTGCTCATTTTTTAACCACACTGTTTTAGAAAGGAGGAGTTCATTATTAACTACATTGAATGTGAAAGAAACAGAGACTTGTATTTTGTGTTGATTTTTCTTTGTTTTGTTTTTTTGTGTAGTACTAGAAATATATATCTTGGTGACTTTAAATGTGAACACTTTGCACAGGCGACAGGCTGAGTGTTCCAAAACTGCCAGGATTCAGATGGCTTTACCACCAGGAGGGAAAGCAGCTCCAGCGGTTGCTCCCAGTGCTAATCTCTATGAGGAGCTGGGCGACAGCAGCATGTGAGTCAACCCTAACCCTTTATTAATTTCCCATCACACCTGTTCCCTTTTCAAGCAGGTACTCTTGCTCTGCAGGTTCCTTCCTTTTGAATTTCTGATCAAAACTCAGAAGAAATGCTTTCAGGTTTAATGCTAGTAATTCTGCCTTGGTATTTTCCTGTTTTTTACACCAACCGTTGTCTAGGCCCTCGGCTCTTATAAAATTACCACTGCCAGCTCTGCATGTTGACCTCAGACATCCACCTTCTGCTTTAGACATTTTAGTACCTGCATCAATGGATCTCCCTGCTCTTTGGCTTCCTAACCATGATCCACTTTAACTGTCGGCAAACAACACTGTACGCCGCAGCACAGCTGGTGATTAGACTTTAGCTTATGTATGTGTTCCTAATTTGACTGTATGTGCTTTTTTGCAAGGCCCCGTTCTCATGGTGAGAGGGTTTAAATTCATAAAATTACGCATAGTTCACTGGAAATAGAAATAAATACAGAAGCTGGCCTGTGCTTAACAATTGATTTTAATAAATTATTGGTAACACTTTACAATAAGGGTACATTAATAAGCATTACTTAATGCATTAATAAGAATTAATTAACCATTAAGTAGAGTTAAATAAGGTGTCTAATAAACATTTATTTTTATTTATAAAAATGCTCATGTTTGTTCATGTTAACTAAGGTATTAATTGATGCATTATTTACCATTAGTTAATGCCTTAACTAACCGTAAATTACAGTTAACTAAGGTGTCTAGTTTACCATTAGTTAATATAGTAAAAAGCAAACTGTTAGTAACAGTTAACTAAGGCGTCTATTTTACTATTTGTTAATGCCTTGACTAACTGTTAATAATAATAATAAATAAAAAATGTGTCTATTATATCATTAGTTAATGCAATATTAAGTTTTGAATAAGTTAATAAAATTTAACTACGGTGTGTATTTTAACATTAGTTAATGTAGTAATACCAACTGCCTTACCAACTGTTAGCAATAATTAAATAAGGCATCTATTTTACCATTAGTAAATGCAATTTTAAGCCGTGACTACCTCTTAATAACAGTTAACTAAGGTGTCTATTTTAACATTAGTTAATTTACTAATAAGCCTAAACTGGAAATAACAACTAAAGTGGCTAACTATCATTTACTAATGTTAATTAAGGTATTGACTGATTCATTGTTTGATGGTTTGTAAGACGCTATTTACATTAGTTATTACAGTAATAAGCATCACTTAACAGTTAATCATACAATATTAAACATTAGCTAAATGTTAACAAACGTCTCTTGATAACATCAACTAAGGGTTTACTTGTTAATTAAGGTATTTCCTAATATTACTAGATGGTTGATAAAGATGTTTGATAGCATGTGTGTCTTAAGGTTCACAGCCAAGCCATCTCATTATGAGAAAACTGTTTCTATTGTTTATTTACGGGTTATGGTTGTCCACATACTTTTGTCCACTATATTTGTCCATCCTCCAACGTATGACTTACTTTTGGTAGAGGGTGAGATCAGTGAAAAGACTCTATAGTCTCCATGCAGAGGTACCAAATGTGGAATGAAATGTTACAGTAATGCTGATTAAATTAGGTTGAATTGAAACTGCTGCCCCGCTGGGTTTAATAATTTTGATTTACTGCATATATAAGGAATACTGCTACCAACATCACAATCGCTGTAAAAAAAAAAAATGAAAATGGAAATTTAACGGCAAGCTGTAAAGAGCTTTTGCAATATTTACAACAGATGTTGACCAACACTCAACAACAAGCAGAAGCTTTAGATTTTGTAGCAGTGGGAATCATATTGTAGCCGAACAGCGTTTATATGGGGGTTATTTTCCAGCCTGCACTAAGGAACAAGAGGAGTTTGACCAATAAACAACCCCATTAAAAGCCTTAAAACTCCATCTGTAAAACAAAGTTCTCTATGCAGAAAGGTATAGTGTGTTTGTATGTGTGTGTGTGTGTGTGTGTGTGTGTGTGTGTGTGTGTGTGTGTGTGTGTGTGTGTGTGTGTGTGTGTGCTTGTGCTTGTGCATGTGCCTTTACTTGTGCCAACAGTCCTGCATACTCTCAGATGCGCAGAGCAAATAAATCAGTACGGTATTGACATACTCTTGAGCTTACGCTTCATCCACACCTCTGACATTTCTGCTATAGTCTTCTTACCATCTGTGTGTGTTTCTATCTTCTCTATCATTTCTATTCCCTTGTCTCTCTGGATTCAGACTGCAGTAAGTAATCCCAAAACATATTAAATCTGAGATCTATGATCAATATTGTTTGTAAATATAGCACAAGAGTAGCACCCTTGTTTCCCCTCTTGCGTAGAGCTTTTGAGCATATGCATTTACTATACATAGATATGATTTTGTTATGTACTTAACCTATGTTCAAATGGTAAGATTTTGCTTTTACCATTAATAACCTTATGCATAAATACATTTTAAATTGGCAAAGCCTGTTTTTGTTAATTGTGCTAAAAGTGCTAGCAGTTGGAAAGTTTAGGTTTTTGAGGCTTAGTGAAACTCTAACTTCCATGTAATCAGAAAAAGAGAAGCACTCTTTGTTTTGACGTACTGCACTTCAATAGATATGACTGTACCATAGCTGTCTCCGCTCTCCCTTCCCGTTAGACTATCATCTCCTTTTGTGCTCTGTCACCCTTACCTACATCTACCTCACATATCTTAGTGTTGTGACTGATTGCATTATTGCATCCAATCTGGGTCGATGTTGCTTATTTGCATTATAATTTCTCTTTAAAGAAAGAAAGCCCAGCGTATCTGTGGGCATAATCATTTTACAATTTTAATATTTAATCACATCACTTTGTAAATCTTTAGCATATGCTAAAAGAAGTTTTTGAAAAGTTGTCTTTTTCATTTAATTTCACTCAAAATACAGACATATGTCTGTTGGAGTAAGCTGTGCGGATGTTATGAGTAACAGTCACAATACTTAGAGCCATAATCCGTTGAGATGCAGGGACAAATGATAGCAGTGTTGCTTTTGCCTCACTTTTTTTTCTTTGCTTCGCTCACCCTTAGGCTATCAATCTTCACCTGTTTCAAGTCTTTTTTTCTTTTTCACCTCCACCTTTTACTGGGGCAGGGCTAAAAAGTCTGTCATTGAGGAGGCCGACCACCAGAGGATTCTTAGCAACTTTGCCTGTCGCGCCATTGCAGCCCACGGCAACGGAGCATTGCATGTCAACTTGCCCAAGTCGGAGAGCAACGTGACCTTCCTCTCTGACCACAACCCGCTCACCACTCACAACCCTGTATACGATGACAACAGCCCCCTCAGCAGTCCTGAAGTTTTTGCACAGGGGGAGAGTCTGTCTGAAAAGCGGTTCTCCTTTTCCCCTGGCCGCTCAGCAGGGTCAGAGTACTTCTGGTCAATGCCTGCTCACATTCACGGACGGCTGCACGGTTACAAGGTGCCAATGAGACAAGCTCTTATGGACCCGGACGATTGGGAGCTTCAGATACTCCAAGCATCCATGAGCGGCAGGCGATGGCTGGAGAGTTCGGACACACTTAACCTGAGGGGCAGCACAGAGACCAAGATGTCAGTCCGTGAGCAGGCCAGACAGTTCGAGCAACAGGCCCTCCAGGAACAAACCCGCAAGCAAAACAGAGGCTCCCAAGGCTCCCTCTCTTCCATCCTTGTTAGGGATAGAGACAGCGATGACACGCTGGAGCTGACAGCAGAAACTCTGCTCTCCATCATGGATTACACCCACAGCCCAACTTCTGTAGGCAGGGATGTTCCCCCGAGTATTATCCTTACTCAGGGAGATGACTTGTGGCCCCTGGCTAGCCAGAGACCAACTCCACCTGTCCTCAGGAGGTTCAGCTCCAGCATCTCCAGCTACATGACGGTTCAGCCTTGTCATATCCATGTGGAGATCATACCAGACCCACCAGAAAACCCCCCACCTCCTCCTCCCCAGCAACATCCACCTTTCCCACCCACATCTCCTCCCTCTAGTCCACCTTCTTCTCCACCTTCACCCTCCTACCTTTGTAAACCTCAATATACCCCTCACTCCTCTCCTCCTCCTGTCAATAAACAGGTTGCACCCCCGCCTCCACCCCTGCCCCCGCCCCCGCCCCCACCTCCAGCACCTCTTCCTCCCCCACCACCACCCTCACCCGCTATCAGTGATCAGTCGCGGCCAGTCCTCCAGTTTGTTCCAAACTTTTTGCCATCCGTGTCCTCACTTCGCCCTGTTTCAGAACGAAAACACCCCCCTCCGCTTGACCCATCACAAACTGACGTCGGGAAGAAGGAGCTTAAAGGGATCCTGAAAAACATCCAGAATCTAGCCGACATAGAGAGGTCTGTTGCCAACCTGTACAGCCAAGTAGACAAACCTTGCAATGTGCCCAAGTTTAACAAGAAACCACAAGTGACTGGAGAATCAGAGGGTGCTAACAAACTGCTAAGCTCTGATCCCTGGGATGAGCAGAGCACGCCAAAAACAACCAACTCCAGCTCTGCAGTCCAAATCACCTCAACAACAAGTATGAACTGCACTGAAAATGGAACGAGTGAACTCAACATGGCAACAGACGTTCAGCAGACAAGCCAATTGAACTCAAACAGCCCAAACACTGCTGAGCACTTTTCATCTCAATCCACAGTGTTATGACTTTTTCTTTGTCTCCACACTCTCATATTTCCATCTATCCATATCCATGCCTGTTTTTCCGTTGGTTCTAAATACTGTTTTTTGTTGTTGCAGTTTGTAGTATTTTATATAAGCTTTAGCCAAGTCAAAGAATTATGACTGTGTGGGTCTTTCAGATAAAGAATTTACGTATTACTTTGTATGGAAGTCAGATTTTGGTGACACCCACCTGCCAAGAAATGTACTCCGCTCTGCCACATTGACTGTACAGTATGCATACAGGCAAGCATTAGGACATGAAAGAGGCTTGCATAAGTTTGGCTCAGTTCATTTGCATGTTTTAATAATCTGAACTGTTATGAGATCTATGATAGTGTTAAGCATACCGCAGAGTTAGGTCACTTCGTCATGTTAATATCTTATTTTAATTCATAATCTTAACATTAACGTTTCATAACCAATTCAATTCAATTCAATTGTATTTATAGTATCAAATCATAACAAGAGTTATCTCAGGACACTTTACAGATTGAGCAGGTCTAGACCACACTCTATAATTTACAAAGACCCAACAATTCCAGTAATTCCCAAAGCTACTTTAATTAAATTACAATAAACACCAACATTTATAATGTCCACAACCCTGGGGTCTGTTTCCTAAACCATTTGCTGGCTGCATAATGCTGATTTTGTAATTGTTCTTTTTAATTCTTCACATAATATAAGAACATGACCATTTAGAATGCTGTTGCTTAATGCAGAATCCAAATGAAGCAAAGGAAAAAAAACATGTTAGATGTTTTTTCAAATGAGGGTAAATAAACCATAGCCGTTAAAAATTTCCCAAAGGTATGCAAATACCATGACATGAGCTTCAAAGTATTCAGGAAGGATGATCGCATATTCAGAACGCTGTTGCAGTGACAGTAACGAACTACCTACTGTGATGAATGAATGTGAGACATAAACATTACAGATGTATGATGCAGTGAAAAGAGAAACAACTAATTATCATATCCAGCTGCTGACCAGGGTAACAATATACACATTAGAAAATGTATAAACGAACATTACACAAAATTACACTTATTGGATATTTTACTAAGGCGGGCAACAGGAAATCCTTTTATTTAAATGTTAAATGCAGATATGACAGGGCCAAGCACTTCTAAGTGAAAATATTGTCTTATGTTGGTTGAAGCATCGGCGATAAAAACACATCTGTTCCCCGGCAGGCTCATGTTGAATGAAGCTCTGGGGGACCTGTCTATTCACATGTCTGCAGAGATCCTCACAGCATGATAAAGTAGTCACTGTGATGTTCGGGTGCACACTGGAAAAGGCTAATTAGAGAACCAATCAATCGTTAACTAGGGCCGCCGCCTGTGGGACTGTCAACTACTGTTACCCTCTCCTTTCCTTTTCCATTTCTCTGACCTTCTTCCTGTGCCATTTGTCTGTCTCACTTCCTCTGTAGTTAGTTCTAATACTTTCCAATCATTGGCCTCTTGTTAATATTTCCTTGTGGTTCTCAGGAGAATCTATTACCTTCTTTACACTCATTGCAATGCAGCCACTGTTCCCCTTCTCTATTCCTTTTTGAGCTCAGGTTTTTTCATTTCCACTCCTCTATCTTTATCCCATACCCTTCATGTGTTTGCTTCAAGGCAAATGGTCTTAGCATACCCCCCTTCCAGAGCAATGTAATGTTTGATTCATCACACGTTGCCCTGATGGGCAGATCGAAGGCCTGCTAATTCCGTATTCCATGTTGACTACATGGGGTAATCTCTTTTGTAAAAAAAAAAAAGGAAAGCAGCTCACAAGCTGTTTTTTTTCATGGTAGACTTTATATTCCGTTTTTTACAACTGGTTTGATCAAACTCTTTTGTCTCCCGACTGATAATTCATTGCACAAAAAACAATCACAAAGAATACATAATACCAGTTTTTAGAATTAAAGTAACTCTAAACTTTATTTCTAGATCGTGTTTGTAAGGAAAAGTTTCAAAATTTGTGATCAAAAATCAAGATAAATTTAACAATGAAAGTATGTTTGAGTAGAATGTTTAAACATGATACTGTCTCGACAAACCAGATCTCATCATAGTATATTCAGAAAAAATACAAACCAAAGACCATATGGTATACAAAAGATTAGGCTATAATTAATATCCATGTACACACAAAATGCTGAACAGAGAGACCCTTTGTTGCATGAAAACATCCACCTGCTCTTTCACCACATAGGCATGATATTTTTGTTATCAATTAACATTTTGGGAAATACGTTTATTCGCTTTAGAAACAAGCGCTTGATGAGAAGATCAATACCGTGACACGAGAGACTGATATCATTCTTCTTATCTAATTTTCGACAAGGATGAGCATATTTCCCAAAATGTCAAACTCTTCCTTTAACTGATTTCTGCTACAGTGGGTTGGGTAAATCTGTTTTGTGGGTTAAGGTATTTGTAGCAGTAGAATAATAAAACATTATTTTCTGCATTAAAACATGCTGTGAAAAAATGTAAAGCTGGTCATTTGTGAAGCTCACCTTTATTTTAGATATAATACACTATTCAAATCATGCTGTAATTCTGAGCTCAACTCTCTCACCCCTTTTTCTACAACATTACCTTATCACCTATCTTCCCCCAAGTCCCCTCTTGGGCAAACTTCCTAAAGCTGCTGTCCACTGGGCCATTTTTCTCGATGTTTCATGAAGCAGCAGTAGCCAGCAGCCAAGCCAACAAGTCATCCATCAGATCCCACTCCCATCATCCATTCTGCCTGGAAGGTGTGGCCATATGGCTGTGCCCTGTCCCCTGGTCCCTGCCCATAATAACAGATTACAGCTCTCCAGAGGAAGCTCACATCATTGCTTGGCCATATATCTGAGCGTGAAAGTCGGCATTATTTATGGGCCCAGACAGGTTACAGTTGTACGCTTGTGAAACTGGAGGGTTCAGCCGAGCTGGTGTTCCATTACTCGTCGCTTCCTATTGACTTGTACTGAATGAACTGCAGATGCACTGTTGTCCTCAGGAGCAGCACTGGGTTGTTTTGTATGTGTTTGATGAAGTGAAATTCCTCAGATTTACTTAAATTTAGCTATTAAAAAAAAAAAAAAAAAAAAAAGAAAGAAAATGGCACATTATGACTTGATAACCAAAGACAATTTTATTAACTTTCTTTGAGTCTGTAATTCCTCTCTGAATCATCACAATGTCCTTTTCATATCTGCGAGGAGATGCTCTAGATAGGTCTTTATAAACATTGATTTCTTTCAAATTCCAATCTTCCCAGCCTCTTTTTTTTGCATTTATTGTTTCTCTTTTTTCCTTCCCTGTTTGGATGAGATAACGGAGGGGGGAAACAGCCCACTACAGCACGATAACATTGTGGCCTTAGGCGCCCTTTTTAAAACTGAACAATATCTGCAACTCTGTAATTTAACACATGAAAATGCACAGTAAGTAAAGCTGCAATTTCCTCACTGGTCAGCAGAATGTAGACCCGCTAGTCCTGTAGACTTAACATGTCATGTATCTAAAAGCACTTGAAATGTTGCTGTCAATCTATATTCATTATTTGTCTTATCCCCCTCTTTCTGCGGCACACAGCAAGCGAGGCTACGGCAGACAGGTAAGCATTCCTGTTGTGATGTGTGTCCATCTTAGTGTTGCGCAGAGACATTTTGTCACACTCAAGGCAGCTTGAGGCAGCATATATCCTATTATTCTTATCTACAACTCACTTGATGGAAAACAGTGGATGAGATTAAGATGAGACCCCGGTGATAGGACTTCTGACACTGACATTACAGTTTAGGTTTGTTTAAAAGTCTGTTGTATTTCCCAATGTTCCTGTCAAATAGCAGATAAGCATTTGTTTTTCTCCTGTGTTGGAAACAAAAGCTAATCAGGGACCAACAAAGTGACTCCGTTTGACATTAAAGTCTTTTTTGTCACTTTCAAATAATCTTTGAACTGTCAGCATCTGAAATACGCAGGATGTTTTATATTTTTGTTGCAATTTTTTACTTACTCTCATTGCTTGGCTAATGTCTTCCCTCTTTATCAATCTTTTCATTGTGTTTCTCCATTGTGTATAACATAGACTTAGCAATACACATTGTCTGGATTTAAATCTGAAGTGTGTAGAGTGAACTCTTCCTCATGTTTGTGTCTCTCCTGACCATCCCTTCCTTCCATTACCTTATCCTTCTTCTGTACTAATCTTTGGCAGCAACAGCAACTGCTGAGGCCATCTCTTCTGAGACCTGAGGTAGAAACACTCCTGCTTTTCTTAATTCCCCCTGCATGCTGCTGCTGCTGCTGCTGCTGCTCTTCTTCTGTCTTTCTCTGAGGAGTGCTGAGTAATTTCTCTTTCTGCCTCTCTGAAATGCAGGAACTCTCCATGGAGTCAGGTATCGACCCAGGCCAGGACTACTATGCACAAGACTACTATAATTATGACCAAGGGTGAGCATGCAGCCGTCTCATCTCTCATCATTCTTACTCTCACCCATGGAACTGATCTCCATCGATTCATTAGAGCAAAAAAATTACATTGTTAGGACTTATTTATTGTGATCTTGCCTTCCAGCTGCCATTTCTTAGGTCCTTGGGCAGAGGAGAACATTTTAAAAAAGTTGAGAATAAAATGACGAGCATAACTTGTGGGCTGCCCCTTCAGCTGTACATAACATATGAGCGTTTACCCTTTCTACTCCCATCAAATGAGATCAATTATGCTACCTTGACTCAGGCACCGGAGAGTGTGAAAGACTTTCCCCACGGTTTAATGGATAGAGGGTATTTGGCTTGCCTGTTACATAGCCCATATGGTCTAAAGAGGAAAAGTATGGAATAACAGCTGCTGAGAAATTGTTATTCATTAAACGCTCCCTCTTTATGGCAGGTGACTTCACCACTCTGGGGAATTACAAGTTTATCAAAACAGGGAGAAGATGTTTGCAACTTACAGGATTAAATCGCTGAAAGAAAATTTGACAGTTGTTTTAAAAAAAACTGTCCATATTGAAATTAGTGTTGTAATTGCCTCTGTCCTTACTCAGCGACTTTTAATCTTTACTAACTGTAATTACCTCAGATGTTGCTCACAGTGTCTGAATCACGCTAGCCTTCATTTGCAACAAGCTGTAATTATATTTTCACAGTATGTCACAAAGTTCATTGTAAAAGCTGCTAACTGCCACTGAGTGCACCGTCACTGTGACCGAATGCCTTTGATGTGTTTCTATTTGCAATTGAGGGGCACACTTTAACAGCGGTCAAGCTTTTAATCCGGCAATCACCAGACCGTGTGGTGAACCACCCTCACATGTTCAGAAGGTGGCATTGACACAAATTGCCACCAGCCTTTTTCCTTTAGGCTCTGCTCTAATTCAGTATTGTAGAGTACGAGGAATTCACGTTCAATAATCCAAGCCAGTTGAGGCCATCCACCAACCCAATGCCAACAACCTATATGGATAATATCTTGAAATATGAATACTGTGAAATACAATAACAAAAGATAAATGATGAAATCCCTTCTTCTCCCTTGTCTTTTATTTTAATGACAATTGGCAGAAAATAAAACTGCATCCTGCTCTCTTTGGAAAGGAGTGGTTGGGTAGTCATTTAACACTCCCCTGATGAAAGCCGTGTAGCCAAACATACTCTGGAATAATAAAAAAAAAAAACAGAACACTGGAGAAGAGTTATGCAACCTGATTGTATGTTTTAATGGGCTTTTAGGCATTACTTATTACTCCACAGATTCCCATCTCAACATGTGTATTCTTGTAATTTATTAGACCCCTTCTGACAAATGTGCAAATATGTAATCCACTATATTTATTTTTGGAAAAGCTCTAACAGCCACTGCAACTTTCTTTCTCTCCAGTAAATCCTTCCAAACTTACAAAGTGATTTCTAGTGAGTGCAGCAAATCACAACAGCAATTACTGCCTATCTGATTGAAGATATTGCCAGATCTAAAAAATAAAAAGGATAAGCTGTGGTGAATGGAGCTAGACTTATATAGTAGAGGAAACATTAGGAGATGTAGATTAATACATTATTTAAAACTAAACAATCATTAATTCATTGTTGCTGATGCTATCTGGTTTACTTTAAGAATTATTATTATAATTATTATTATTATTATTATATAAGCAAATGGCCAAGGCAGTCCCCAGTAACACCGTTCTTTCTCACATTGTGTGTGAATCTATTTCTCAGGTATGACATTCCTCAGTATGGCAGTCGGAGGAGGCTGATACCGCCCATGTATGATGAATATGGAGAGGTGATCATGGAGGATGATGGGTATTACTACAGTCCTCATGGCCCTGAGGTATTACCTTTCCTTAAATGTGAATTTGATAATGTAAAGATTGTCTTATTAGGTTGTATGTCCAATGTATTATTGAAACGGCAGTATGTACCCTACAAATATTGTGTCTTTATCATCAAAACACGTTACTAAATTAAATATGACTGTCTTAGGACCAGGCCAGAGGAAGAGGCAGGGGCCGTGGTAGAGGTGCACCTAAGAGGGTTGCATTTAGGGACATGCCACCAGGTGATGGAATCGAACAAGCTGAGCCAGCAGAGGTGACTGAGCCTTCTAAGGCTGCCAAGAAACTGAAGTCTGTCATGAAACTCAGCAAACTCCTGGCAGCCAGCAAGGGGGGAGACCAACCGTCTGTTGCTGGTCCTTCTGGCCCATCTCCATGGAAGAAAGCCAAGATGTTCAAGATGTTTGGTGCCGGGAAGAAGGACAAGGATTACGCCAAACTGATGTCAGCCCGCCGTATTGACAGCCAGGAGAGCCTGACTGGCGGACCAGCAGTTACAGGACTAATAGACAGCAAGTCTGATACCCGCAGCCGGCTCGGCAAAGTTTTAAAGAAAATCAAGTTAGGCAACAAGTTGCAGCTTCGGAGGAAGTCACAAAGTAGTGTGAGTCGTGGCTCGGCCACAGGCAGCGAAAGAGATGAGGAGGACTCGCAAGCAGCCAGTGAAGATGACAAGAAGTCTAAAGTGTCCATTAGTGTGACAGAAAGTGAGCCAGAAGCAGGTGTCAGTGGAAGCAGTAAGGAGAAAGACTCTGATGATGAATCCTCTGAGAAAAGCAGTCTTGACAGAGATTATCTGAAAGTCGATTTGGACCGAGATGATGCCAACGAAAGCACTGTGGACTCAGAGGAAGAGCCTGAGGACGAGCCTGGTGATTCTGATGAGGAAAGCAAGTCCAAATCTGAAGGTGAAGAAACTGAGAAGGAATCTGTCAGTGGGAAAGAATCTGGGACGGAAAGAGAATCAGATTCTGAGAAAGATTCAGAGTCAGAGAAGTCATCAGCTACAGACAAAGAATCCGAGACTGAGAAAGAGTCTGAGTCTGAGAAAGAGTCTGAATCTGAGAAAGAATCAGAATCAGGCACAGCAACAGAGAAAGAAACAAGCACAGGAAAGGATTCAGGGACAGAGACAGACTCTGATGAAGAGTCTGAGGAGGAAAAGGCTTCAGGGAGCACTAGAGAAAGTGGGTCTTCTGCCCGCTCTTCCATGAAATCATCAGCTACTGGTGCCAGCAAGGAGAGCAGCGCTTCAAGCGTGAGTGGTAGTGGCAGTGCGAGTGGCAGTGGCAGTGGGAGTGGCAGCCGGAGTGGGACCAGAGGAAGTGAAAGTGCAAGTGAGAGTGGCAGTGGTAGTGCTAGCAGTGCTGCATCTTTATCTGGCTTAAGTGTTAGGTCATCCAAGAGAACCAGATCATCAGGAAGTGCAGTAACCTCTGAGAAGTCCAGTGAAGAACTCAGTGAGGGCGAGTCAGGGACAGGGACAGCCAGCGAGGCAGAGTCGGGGTCAGGAAGTGAAGGCTCTTTGTCTCGAGGATCCAGCCAGAGGAAAATGTCTGGCTCAGAGTCCGGTGGAGGGTCAGAGTCCGGCAGTCAGATGACAGACCAGAGTTCCCTAGGCAGCCAGGAGAGTTCAGCTGGTTCCCGGTCCACCAGTGGCAGCCGACGTTCCCAAAAGTCCATCCTGAGCCATGGATCTGAGGACACAATCACAGAGGAAAGTGAAGAAGAGGATGAGGAAGAATCTGAGAGTGCTGACGAGAGCAAAGACTCGGCCAGCGAGCTCAGTGATGACTCGCCTGAGATATCTAGGTTGGCGTCTAGAGACCCTGGGCCCTCGGCCCCCTACACTGGTCCCACATACAGCTCAGACATCAGAAGCATTGGTGACACCTCTGTAGAGACATACGGAGGACTGTCCCCTATCACTGAGGTGGACGAGGACGCCATCTCCTCTGACAAATCTTCAGCCAGTGCCTCCGGATCAGAGGCCGGCAGTACATCGAAGGGATCAGCGACATCAAATGCTGATTCAGAGTCTGAAGGAAACTCAACTGCCTTGTAGAGAGATACATATATTGTCCACTGTGAAGTAAGAGTGAATAAAATCAATTACTCTTGCATGGGAGTAAAGAAATATTGCTTGCCACTACAGAGTGTTTCAAACGTCCACTTTTTTCTCATTTCCCTTAAGCAAGGAAAAACTTTGGTGGTTTCCTGTTGCAAAATATTAGAGTTTTGCTCGCTTTGTTACACCTTTGACTTGTTCTTCTCTTTGATGTTTCCTGCGTGTGATTTTATGCCTTTGCCATAGTGTTATATAAAAAATATAACACTATGCTCTTGTTTTTTGGTGTTGATGTTGCATGTTGCAGTACTATCTGCTTTGACTGAATGTTTTTCTGGGATTCTGAAATGATTACTTTCCGGGTATAAACAGTATTACCTTATCCATAGAAAAAGAAGATTTCTCACCATAAATTCAGTTCTAACACAGAACTGCAGATTCTTGATCATAACATGGGGTTTATTCTCATTTTCTGAGGATGAAAATTCTTTAGTAGAACAACAATTCCTCTTAAAAGTGCACAGTAATATTACTCTAAAAACATCATTTTATGGTTGGATGTCAGTATTTGTTGTGTTTTTTTTGTTAGCGCTAATGGGGTTTGTGGAAGGCATCTTTGTTTCAGTACATGGTAGTCCTCAAACATACAGTATATGAGCATAAATTCTGCTAATAACCTGAGGATTTTTCCAGCATTCTTTCTGGGACAAGTGAGTAAATTATGGCGAGAATTCCCTGTCAATAACGTGATCTTAATACCTGGTGTACAACCCAGCTGGCTATCTGAAGTGTTTGTGTTTGCTTCTTTTTTTCTCTAGAGAACCTTACTGTACCAGCTGAAAAAACTATGTAACTATGTTGACCATGACCCCTTATGTCCTCCTCAGCCTGGGAAAAAGAAGCGGATTAAGCTGGTGGTAGATCCCGAGAACGAGACCAGTTCCACAGGAGAAGAGAGCACCACAGAGACCCAGAGAAACCGACCCCCCAACAGCCATAGCAGCATCAATGGTAACATCTACCTTGCACAGAACGGCACTATTGTCCGAACTAGGCGGCCACCCCACCCAAACAACTTGAAGGAGGGCATCTCATGCCGACTCGGTAAGCATTTTAAAAAACTAGACAAGTTAGGTGTGACCCATGAAGAGCCCGCTCCCATTATTAGCATCGATGGCACAGGAGACGACACAGAAAATGGAACAGGTACGTGTGTTTCCTCTAACGTGGACGTTAACCTCAACACTCGGTCCTCCTGTGGTTCCCTTGGATCCACCATCACAGATCTTAAAGGTTTTGGGTCCAAAACCAATATTGCCAAGTCCTTGATTGACAGAAACAGCAGTGGCCCATGTATCACTGAGGAGCAAGAGACTTCTGTGGACAACTACAAGGACAGTAGGGAGACAGTGGAGTCCCACAGTGACCACACATTATCAGACGAGGAGGAGTTATGGATGGGACCCTGGAACAGCCTGCACATACCAATGACAAAACTCTGACTGACCATGCAGAAATTGAATTTCTTTTTTTGTTATTTTCCTAATTTTATCATGTTGTTTTTGTTAAGAAAATTATCATTATAAAAATGATTGTGTGCCTCAACTGGATAAGCTCTGATCACCATCTGACAGGCAATTGCATTTGTAGTCACATTTTATTTAACCATAATACATTAAAGCTTACTTGTACCAAGCGTTTATCGAAGACAGGGCTATTACAGATGGGAGCATAGAGCTGCAAAGCAATGAGTGCGTCAAAGAAATCTGAAAATGTATGTAAGCAGTGCTTGACTATAATTTTAACTCTTTATTCAAAAATGAAAATGGGTGTCTTTTATTGAGTGATTCCATGTTTTACTTTCCTTCTCAGCCTCAGTTTTTTTAGTTTTTAACCTGAAACACTGATCACAAACAGATTGTCCTTCATTTCACTACAGATATTTACAGAGAAATCACGTTGAACATAAGAAGAAATTGTGATTATATAGTCTATGATATTGAAGTAAAATAAACTTATTTTGCTAATAGCATTTTACTTGCAAATAATTAAGATTGTCATTGATTATTTTATGTTGTGACCACTTGACAATTTTTTGAAAATTTCTGAAAAGTATATGAAATTATTTTTGTCTATTTTGTATCTAACAGCGATGGAGAATCTAACATATGACATAAGAGGCATAATATCCAGATGACTGTCATCACTGTATTTCAACAGTGAAATATGACAGTGTGATCATAGCGTTTTTATATGAACATTTGTAACTACAGAATGTGGAATTTTCAACCCCTTTACATGATGCAGAGTCACTCTGTTCATGATAATTTATTAACTGACACATCAGGACCCTGTATGGGGGGAAAAAGACTACCAAAAAATGTACCAGATTAAACAATAAAGTTCTAACCTTTTAAGGTGTATTGTGAAGTGTAATGCCTTGACTATTTCTGCCACTTCATCCTATCCTTCAAGTCAAGGCGCTTTAGTAATGTGGATAATGCAACAGCAGCTCCAGTTTTGTAAATATTAAAGTGCATCACCGTGTGCTTTTATGACATAAAGAATGCTTAGGGTTATAAAGATACAGGCCTTGAATTTCATAATGGGGATAAAAGTTGAATATCAGGTAGCACACAGCAGTAGAACTCGGCAGTAAGCTCAAAAACGTCTGCAGAGAGAGGTCTGTCAGATTGAGGCCTTCTCTATACAGTGGGCTTTCTCTAAAGAAAAGCAATGACAGGTCACCAATCATGGGGATATGGATAGGTACTATATCTCTGAAAAGGGGTGGAAAGTATGCCGGGGAAGTCTGAGAAACTGATGGTCTTCTTAAGCCCACTCTCTCACCTGTCAACACAAACTGCAAAAAAAAGATGACAGTGACCAAAAAGCGATGGAAATCTGTAAGCACATTCTCTTCATTTGTTTCTTGGTTTATCAAAGAATGAAACTTCTAACACATCCAGAATGACATTTACAAGTGTCCTGCAGTCAATCAAACTGCGAGAATGCCAATCAAGTTCACAGAGTGCTTCGGAGGCTGCAGTTCAGGAAGGAGCAGGAGCTGAATGCCAGAGTGAAGTAAAGCTGCTCAGAAAATAGGTCAGGAGGGAACCTTGTTACCACCACAACAAGCCCGGTGTCCTAAGGATCAAAACAAACCTCTGCACTATGCTGATGGGAGAACAAAATATGGAAGCAAGAACTGCAAAACAAAAAACATATAGAACAGCCTGTTTTAATTGTCAGTCGTCTTTTTCAACTGTTAAATGTGTGATATCATGTGTGGATACATTTTTGGATGTGCACAGGCAAGAACAGGGTCTCTCTAGTGTTGCCTGTCTATCAAGAGCCTCCCGCTCCACCCCGCGTGGACGCTCACAGGAACTGCCGCTGCTGACAGGAGAACAGCATTGTACAAAACCTGTTCAGTGCAAATGGGGCTCAATCTCGTCTTTTTTTGTGTGGTTATTTTCTTATAAAACTTGCATTATACGTTTTAACAAAACCTTAAAATCCGGAGGGAAAAAAACAGCAACAGGAAAGAAAAATAATTAGCAGTAGATATGAAATGCATCTGTGCCCTCGTCTTCTCAAACACAAGGACATACTTCAGCAATCTCTTTTTGGAATACTCTCCTGATGAATTGGATTAAAACTGGCCTAACGAATAATGGAAGCGTTTCTACTGAGCATTTCTGTCTGTCACAGGATTATTATCCCGCGCCTTTTTTACTCCTCACCCTGATCATTTCATTTGGTAGATTACATTAAAGCCTTAAGAATGGACATATCCCTGCGGTAATGAATTTTTGTCTCGAAACAACCCACATTCAAATGTCTCCTCAAATAGGATTTGCTTGCTGTTTCCATTTAATATTTTTAAAACAAGACGAGTTTGAAATGTTGAACACCTACTGAAAATTTCTTAGCCGATCTGAAGTTGTATTCCTGTTCACTTTCACAGTTTGGTTTACCTGTCATAACAGAGGCTTGTATAGGCAAAAGACAAAAAACTAAGTGATCTCTAACAATGCACTGACCTGCTGTGATCCACAGAAAAATAACAGGATAAAATGTGGAGACATTAAGTTTATAGAAATAAAAAAACAATCTTTTAAACTCCAGCCAGCACAAAAATGCACGATCCACTGAGCAAGACAAGACAATTTCAAAATCTGGATGTTAAAAAACATTTCCACGATGCCAAGAGATCCTGCCTTGGAATAAAAACGGCAAAAATATATTTACCTGAGATGTAGGCCACTGATGCTTATTGCTTCAGTAAACAATTCTGTTTCGAAGACATCCTAGAAAATATTAATTTGGTGGTTGATAAGGCTGCACACATATAATTCCTGTCTCCCAGTCCATCTTTATCATGGGACCGAATCGTATTATGTAAAAGTGATTCAAGATATTCTCTCTCTCTTCTATTGCCTGGCACTGCATCTTAAGTCCCATACTGTGTTATCTAGAAAGCAGCCAGAGATATGTTACCTCACTCTGCATTAGCTGCATTACTTTTCAGTTTGTGGCAAGTTAAACTGTATAATCCTTTTTTTTTCTAAATGTGTTCTTAAAGCCTTCCTTTAATATTATGTTTTGTTGGGTATAAATGTAGCATTAATGTAGATGTGCAAGTGTATTAACCGTCATAACCGTTTGCACAAACGGCCGACATCTACAAAAGTTGCAATGCACAAATCTATCATAGTTTTTTAGCCACACTAGGGACATAGCAATGTCGGTCAGTCAGTCCACCACTCCTCTAGCTCCACCTGCAGGTCAAACTTTCACTTTCCCAGTGAAATATCTCAACATAATTTGACAATTACTTTGGTTTATGACCAAATACCTGCAAAACTAATAACATTTCCATCAGCCGCCGTTGTGCTTTGCATTTAGTGTTAATTAGCAAAAGTTAGCTTGCTAAAATGCTAAACTAAGATGGTCAACAAGGTAAACATTGTAGGCTACCTGCTAAACATCAGCATGTTAGCAAAGCGACCATTAGCATTTACTCAAAGCACTGCTGTGTCTCAGTACACCATCACAGAGTCTAGCATGGCTGTAGGCCCTTAGTCCTGTTTGAAAATGTCTCCTTGTAACTTTTCTCAAAAAAAATTTGACTAGTATAGTATATATAAATGTATATATGTAATATGAATGCAGATATCCAGGTGTGTCTCTAGTTATTTTAAACATGAATAGTTGAGGTCATGACCGCTTGTACAAATGAGTGACATCTGCAGTAATAGCCTATGACAGTTAGGACAGTAACCTGGGTTTCCTAGTTAACCAGATATGTAGAAATTCAGTTTTATAAACTGATCACAGCAGTGGCAAGCTGTATTTCTGTACCCCTGTATCATATAATCTTCACCTCAGGGTTCATTTAAATGTATTTATACATCCTGCAAAACAGGTTCTGCCACAGTTTGTGTTTATGTGAAGTCATTTTCTGAACTAGTAATTCTGTAACAGACCTGTGGATGTAAATCATGACACAGAAATATTGCTCTGCTTCACAGAGATTAATAAATCTCGAAAGAGTTTATGGAGGGTTATTATTCATACACTGGGGAGTCTGCAAAGTTAGTAATCCAATGTATGCACCAAACAATGGTACAGAGTCTTGCTCTGTCTCTAAGATAGCTTGTGACAGTTTGCCTATTCTAATTGGTCTTTTGAGGCCTTGTTCCTGGCCCTATATAAAAGCAGTGCAATGAGCTAATGCATGTATTCAGATACGCCTGGCGCCTCTTTAACAAGTGAACAAATCCATTGGCTTGCTGAGGATGTAGTATCACTGCAGCAGATATGGCCACATAGTTCCTGATATGTTAACATTCAATTTGACAGGAAGAAGTGGGAGCAACTTCACAGAAATGCATCAATATTAAATCACCTTGTAATAAAATATTCATAGTGAACGTAAAATAGAAACATAAGCTCAATAGGAATGCGGATTCAGATTTTTCTTCTTTTTTTTTCAAATATACAAGTGTCAGTAGTCTGATATGTATCCACCTCATGTAGTAATGATTCCCTGCTGGCATTGTATGAAAACATCGTATTGCATTTGATGTCACACGAATTATGTTCTGTAGAGCATGCCCAATGTAAGGGGCAAAAAAGATTATCTTATATATTTATATATATATATATATATACCTGATGCTATTGCAAAGAGTATAATTCTTATTATTACCACTAATGTTTAAAAACATAATTCACATTTCAGGAATGTTTTGCGCATTGGTTATGAATCCAGTAGTAGTAGTAGCTCAGTCCATGGGGGATTTGGCTTGGGAACCAGAGAGTCACCGGTTAAAGTCACCGGTTAAAGTCCCCGTTCGCAGCAAGTATGGAGTGTGGACTAGCAGCTGGAGAGGTGCCAGTTTGCCTCTGGGCACTGCCAATGTGCCCTTTAGCAAGGCACTGAACCCTGAAACAGCTTCAGCCAACTGCTATTTACCTTATGTGGATTGACAAAAAAACAAAACTTTCCAATTTTAAAACATAGATCATTCAAAAGACATGGAAACCTCATAAATACTGCATATATAGAAATACTGATTGATAATTGTCCAGAATGAAAGTCCTCATAAAGACTCTTAAGGTTTTTGCATTATCACCTACAGTGTGGACACAGTATTAATAAGTTTACTGTTTGATTTGTGCGCCCGTGTTTGTTGATCTTTGCTCCTGTGTGTGTGTGTGTGTGTGTGTGTGTGTGTGTGTGTGTGTGTGTGTGTGTGTGTGTGTGGGTGTGTGTATATGTGTATGTGAAAAAGAAAATACAGCGGCCACACTTGTATCACATGTAAATACACAAAAAAGCGATGTTTGATAGCTAAAGCCATAACATAAGCATGCAGATTTGATTTTCTGTGTGCACAGGAGGAGTGGCTAATACATTAATGCATATTCTACTTACTCAGGAATGTGCTTCCCAGAGACAGGTAAGCACTGTTCTCATTTCAAGTCCACCGGCGAGCCTCCTGAGTTTCACCTATTAGCATAGCCTATATAGGATATCCTGGCCTACAGCAGGCAATATGGTAATCGACCCATGACTCATTCTAAAGGAGATTATCACAAATCCCTAACGGAGGCAGGAGAAACTCCTCATAATACCTATCCGTCACCATTGCTTATTGCATGCCCAGACCTGGAGGGCAGGACTCTTCATTTCCTCCAAAATAAAATGATCCAATTCACTACTTTAGACTTCGAGGTCACATATTCATTCACTTTTGCAAAATCAGTTGAGGATAGGAATACAACTGCAACAAAAGATCTACATTTTCTAATCCTGACTCCCAAATACAGAGGCAGAGAGTTGTGTGTTTTGTGAGTACACTCCACAGCTACTGGTGAAATTATAACTTATGCCATGCATCCAGTGTGTCATTATTTTTGTTATGCAGTGAACTCTGGCTTTTTACTCATTAAACTAGATCAGATCTGCAGCTGGCACAGGGGCAGATGGGAATAGTTCAATACTGCAGGGTAGACTGGGGCTGTTTGCAGGTTGGTTATTACAGCGGATCCACATTAGAGGGTGCTGTGCAATACTGTTTGTTCCAAACACACCATCTGGCGTAGAGGTCATTTATTTGATATACAGCAAAACTGTGAGGTGAAGGTCTTTTCTTTTTTTTTTACAAGCTAAAGCCTTGACGATTTTCTTTGAACAGGTGCCTGTTGCTAGTTTTCCTGATTCTGGGGTTTGTTGCACACACAGTACGTACAGGATTCTCCGATTACTGTTTAAATGCTAGGTTGTTCCCTGTGGCCAAAAGTCATTAATCGGTCTATGATAATGAGCTGATAATGGAATATTAAACTGTGAAATGTAATAAATATGTATAAAGTATTATGTTACAGAGCCAAGAGTTTTATAAATGTTAAGACTATGTGTCGAGGATGAAATCATCGCAAATCTGAGTTATTGCTATTCAAAATATAGAGGAACAATCAACTCTGGGTCTCAGGGGTTTCCAAGCTAGGGGATGAGACCCCCACAGCTGGTCACAAGGTAAATCTGAGGGGTCTCAGTGTGATTAACAGGACAGGGACCAGAAAAATCACACAAAATTAGCTTTATTTTTCTTAAATCTTCACCTTTTTTCTAGTGAATCACTGAATCTAGAATTTTACCTCGAGAGCACTGCTTTTCTTATTTTCTGATCTGACCTACTTTAAAATGTTTTGTTGGTATGATAGTGTCCACACAGAAACAGATAGAGACAGTGCCAACCAGCTCATCAATATGTTAATAACTTTCTAATCAGTTTACTCCAGAGAAGCCCGTAGTGATGTTGCAAACAACAGCACTTTCAGTCCAGACCCTCTCTCTCCCGTCTCTTTAAATTGGGCTTCACCTCTCTTTAAATATGAATTGCAAGTTTAAATACGATTCTACCGATTTATATGCACCTTTAATAGAACCATAATAGATGGTCTGTTTTGATTCCGTGTTTTGTGGGACAGGTGATGCGCAGGTGTTGAAAGCTCATAGATTATGGATTGCAATGGTTAAAGTCACCAAGGACAAGACTTGGATATTAGTGGAGATGAAAGGCAGATTTTATGTTACTATGTAAATAGTATCAGCAGTGATTGGATTGCAAAGGACAAAACTGAGGTTCAATTGAATTGAAGTAAGTCCACTGCCTCTACTCTACCATTGTGTGAGTATCTTTGGTGGAGAATACAGCTTTAAAAATATCTCATTCAAGTAAAACAGAAATATCAATTTCTGCCAAAAGCTTTCTTTAATTTTTGAATATATTTTTTAAAATACAGAGCCTCTGAGATGGCCACCTGACCTGAGCTCAAAACCACTGAAGCAACAAACCCTGGTGGTCTACCCTCCACGCACACAGCTTTAAGAATGATCAGTTTTCTTATCTCAAGATGAAGAGCAGAGACACAGGTATGTGTTGTCTTTCTTGCTTCATCAGTGCCAGATGAAGTTACGTACTGTATTGTATTGTTCTTATGCGCTTATTGAGTTTGGTGTTTTTTTGTTTTGATAGCTCATTAATCCGGCTGACAGTTGATGGTATTGTAGGAGCTTCGGCCTTTACTGATCAATGCTAAATTCATCAAAGCTTCCCTATCGGCCATAACTTCATTAACCACAGTCCAATATATACACATTCTGCAAATTCTCTTTGGGGCACTCGGAAGCCACCAATTTCAGTGGTGATCAATTTGGCTCTCACCTTTTTAGTTTTGCCCTGCAGCTCAGCCACCTGTTAAGATTACACTTAACCCTGCTTCTTCACATTTCAGCACATCACTGCTCGCTAATTAGATTTCCTCTGGCGTGCGGTGGAGTCGAAACTCTGATCGTGGAGCTAGCAGGAGAAGCCAACTGAGAATAACTTTTAGGAATCCCTGCATGACCCTGTGGAAGCATCTGAAACTGTTAATCCCAGAGAGAGACACCTTGAGAAATGATAAAAGTCCAGCAAGAACATCATGAGCTTGACTTCCTTTTTTTAAAGGAACAAAGTATTTGCAGCAATATAGCATTAAATCGCTTCTCACAAGTTATTCCCATGCAGGCCTTGTGTCATATTATGTACTTTTTACTCAGCCAGCTTTGGCAGCAGCAACATTTCTAAGGATTCACTAGTATTCTCTTTGCCTTTGCTTCTCTTGAAGAGTGAACATGTAGTATTAAATGTCATAGTTATGAATTGTTACTATCTTTCAGTCACTGTGTTTTCCTCCCGTCAGTCATACAGAACATTTGATTTTCACATTAGGAAAAGGAATGCAGCAGAGATGATAATGAATAGTGTGATGATTTGGAAATGTGGTGCCATTTGCTTCCAGACACATTAGTCATTGTTACATAAACCAGTGCCTGTCATTTTAGCAATGTTTATCTCTGTGATGCATTTGAGAGAAAAAATAAACTGATGTAAACCTGATGTTTGCCTTGAACATGCCCTAAGTAAAGTTAAACCATTTGATCAATTAATGATGCATTTTCAGCCTCATGTGAACACAGATGTTGTACATGACCACAAGATGGCGCCTAAAACGCACAGCTGTGGCTTGACATCTGCCTGTGAGATGAAAAAGCAAAGCAAGTTGATGACATTTGCTTATAAAGAGGTGGCACTGACAGAGTTGATATTAAAGATTAATCTATTTGACTTTTACTTGATACTGCAGCGCTGCTTATTTATCTGATGTGGGTTTATTTCCCCACTAAGTGATGACATGCTGTAAATAATGACACTGATATTTATCTTTGACCAAAATAGGAACATGAAAATAGTCATAACAAAGTAGTTATTGCATTGAAGTAGGTCATATTTTAGGAGTGTTTCTGAACTAAATGTTTCTCTTGTTGCTGATGTTGATCTATTTTAACTTCATTGTTTTTTGGCTGCCAATTAAATATTACTCATAGTAATACAAATAATTGAGCTTTTATGCTTTTGCTCTATGTAAATATAACCATGAAGGTACTGTTAACATCAGTCACTTGTTACTGCTCCTGCCTGCCTAATTAGTTAACATTTCTTTCAATCAGATTATTTTCTTCTTTCTTTCTGGCATGTAGAGGACAACAGATCACTGCTATTTTCAGAGAGCGGTGCTTAGACAGAGGGTAGATTCAAGTCCATCATCATCTCCTCATTTCCTGCAGCTATTTAAGACTGCGCCTCTCCAAAATAGGCGCCCGATGACCGCAGCCGAAGCTATCTGGGGACCTGTTTTCAAACTAATTCAAGGATATTAGGATGTCTCAGAATGTTTTGTTTTGACATTTCTATACCTTCGTCAACCGTTGTGTGCACAAAGCGTGTTCCATCTGACTTAATGCCATTTTAGAAGTCATCTCAGATGCTTTTAGGTTTCCATAACTATATATTGTACATCTTGAGTGCTTTATAATTTCTATGCTGCACATTGTTATTTTGGAAATGTACTCAAAACCCAAAGTAAGGTTTAACTGACACAGACAGGTCACACACACACACACACACACACACACACACACACACACACACACACACACACACACATTGCAGTTTAGTGAGCCCAGTCCTTCGACATCCCGCCCAGAGGTTATATTCTATCCGAAATGTTGGGTGTGTAGCAAAATACATGCTCCACACTGTCTGGCTCTCCTAATGAAGGGGTTTTTGACTGGTAGTCCTGTGTTTGTACCATGTATCATGCACCACTATATCACTGGATACAAGGTCAGATTATATCTCATCCTATATCTGCCAGCAGTGCAAGTCTGCAATGAGAGCTCAGCCTATTAGACACAGTGGAGACATTATTCCAGGACATGAAGCCACTATTAAAAAAAAAAAAAAAGATTCTGATAGCTTTTGAGGAATAGAAATATGATTGAATGGTTTTTGGAGTTTTTTCTGGTCTCATTGTTCATGATTTTATAAACAGCACATAATGGGGTTTTTCACAAAAAGCCTCTCTTGTGTTATTCTGAGTCAGACGAAGCTGTACGTGGCCAGACTCGTCAGACTGCAAGCTTTCAGCACCCACAGTGTTAATGTATAATGTCAACGCAGTAGGGAGCCTTGTTAAAAAGCAATTAAGCCAAAATGATTTAAACATTGTGCGGTTTGGCCATTGGCGAGCCTCGAGGTACACACTGTGTTGTTGTCTTAAAATGAGAATTTCACTGTCTGCTTACACTGAAAACCGCTATTTGTGTGAGTGTAGCTCCAACCACACTTTCCCACACCGGCCAAACCATACCAAACCACAGACTTCAGATGAGTATGCGCACCACACTCAAACACAGACACACATACACACACACACACACACACACACACACACACACACACACACACACACACACACACACACACACACACACACACACACAGTATTCACATGAAGAGTAATTGAGGGGTTTGACTAGTTTTTGGTGCATTAAAACAGTAGCTGTTTTAAATGACAGGGGCTGAGACATGCTTGCATTGATGTCTGTGAGTCTGGTAAAGATGGCTGATTACTCAAAGAGGACGTGGCATTCAGTAACTCTTATTATATTTCTCTTTATTCAGTGGAGTTGGACTGAATCACACCACTTAAGCTGTTCCTGACTGTAATACATTCTTAATCCATGGCTTTCTTGCAAGGTACATTCATTTCTTGAGTGATTTCAGGGACAAGCCTTTCTGCAAACAGTTTTATACTTGGTCTTGTTTTTGATGATCAAAACATTACTGCTGACAATTGAGAGTCTTCAACAGGCAACCTAGAGCTATTAAGTTGTTCGCCCTGTTTCCAAAGCAACAGCTCATCCCATATTCCATGTGATAATTTGCCATTATGTGTGTGTCTCCCAGTAAGTCTACCAGAGTTACATAAGCAGCTTCAATTTTAGTTCCAGTGGCCGTTGTCTTAAACTAAGATTAGTGCTAGGCCATATAGTCAGACACATTTTAGCTGTTGGCAGATTGTTAGCTAACACTCTGTGTGCAAATGTGCTCATCACAGCCAGACTGCTTGGATGTGGTTTGGAACATCTGTGTGGTCCCCAATCCAGAAGAAGACAGACAGGGGAGAGACAGAGTGTGAGGAACAGTGGAGGGGAGGAGTGGTGGGACCCCAGGGCTGCTCAGAAAGAAGCCCTCAGATTTTCCATCACTGCTGTCGCCACCACCATGGTGGCGGTGTTGCCTGTGAGCAGAGCCAGGGGACAGTGTGAGACAGATGCAGTGTGTGTGTGTGTGTGTGTGTGTGTGTGTGTGTGTGTGTGTGTGTGTGTGTGTGTGTGTGTGTTTGTGTGTGTGTGTGGGAAAAAAAGCGAAAGAAAGATGGAGGAGAGAAAGCAAGACAGGGACAAAGCGACTTGTGGGGAGCCGTCAGTCTAGTCGATGACTGATTAAGTTGAAGGTTAGGTCTGGCAATTCATGGAGCTGCTGGCGGGGGCGGGGAAAGGGGCGTTGAAAGGAGCCTTGGTCCAAACCTGCGGTTGGCTCCCCACCACCAGCAGCAGCAGCACCACAGCCCAGCTCCCTGCCTGTATGCGTGTGGTGTTTATTTACGAGCCTGTTTAACCACGGCGCGGTCCCTGTGGTGGACTGACACAAGATGACAGCAGCCTAAATGTCTTGCCCTTTAAATCCAGCCTAATGGTCGCTTAGTGCTATGGAGACAGGCACTGGGATAGGCGCCTGGGGTCTTTTCATAGGGGCCCTCTGAGTAACACATCAGCTAACACATCTATGGGCCACCATCCAGAGCCTTATTACTACCTGCTTCTGTGGCTGTGGCGCCACTGATTTAGCCATGGCTATGTGTGGGGGGACAATATGAGCATGGGAATATAGACACTATCCACCTATTACAGCTGCTCTAACAATGATTTGGGATGTGAATGTATTTTTAATATCTGGGCCTGTGGCGTCTGGGACAGTTTGAATAGCCACTGGATGGCTGGTTATATGTAGAGTTCAAAAAACAGTAATTTAATATGATGCTTGGGATTTATGTGCTCCACAAGAGCTAAATTCTTAATTCTGACCTTACAATTTAATTTTTAGAGCAGAAAAGTTGCGGTCTTTTTTGTTGTCGTTATTGTTGTTTTTAACATTTCACTGCTGTTCAGACTAGAACACAAAGAGTTAATTCCTTGTGTTTTTGCCTGAAGTAACCATGTGGTAAGTTAATAGTAGATGTGAGTGTTATTGGGCAAATTATATGCAATATGATAGCAAACATCCACTTCACGTTAAAACGGCCGGCGTAAACACACCATTCATAACTGCATACCATTCTGTGTGGGCTTGCCAGCCAATGCAATTAGACGCTTTCTGAGAGGAAGAAAAGATTATCATCCAAAACCTTGTGCCTTGCTCAATTCGTGTGAAAAAAGAGATGTTTATTGTGAATCAGATTCTGCCTGTCAATAATCCACTACAGATCTTAATTAAAGTCATTCTGATCGCACCTCTGGGATCTATGAGAGGAAACAGGCAAAGGGAATAAAGTTGGCCACAAATCCCATGGGAATCCATCTCTGCCTTAGAGTCTTCTCCTGAATCACCTGTTGGCCTACCTCACTGTTGTTACCCCAACCTCAACTTGTTGCTCAATAAAGCACACAAACACACACACACAAACACACACACACACACACACACACACACAAAGGCTTTGAGCTGCAAGCTTCGGTCCTGTGCAAACAAAGATCAGACCATACTCATTGGGCCGTGTTTCTGGCACTCATCAGGCTGTTTGTACTGCAATTTCCTCCCCACTCTTATCCACGTTTTGTCCACTGTCATTCCAACGGGATTATGGGATGCTTTCATCATGCAGGAGCCTTAACTGAGGCAGTGGGGGAAATGCAAAGGAAGCATGTTGTTTTGCTCCTCTCATCACACATAGTGTTATCATCACATGCCATAATGAATGCTGCAGTCTGGAGTTATCCCTAGAGCTTATTATTATTTTGTTGCTGCTCTCCTGTCCATCTAAACAAATACAGTGTTTAAAGCAAACTCATATTCATTCCACCTCTTCCAATCATTGGCAATTACTGAAGATATTGTACAGCATGTGTCCTTAGAGGATATAGGTATCATTGCATTAAGAATGAGGAATACTCTAGTAATATCGACCTCATTTACACATACATGCTTTTTTAGCGGCATTCACTCTAACATATTGGAGCTCATTCATGAAAAGTTTGTACACACAGATTTGATCCTAACTTCTGCATTACTTTTTGTGGGATTCAGCAGTGTTTTCTTAAATTTTTAAAAGGCAAAAATACAATTTGCAGTAGTAAAAGCAACTGATGTGTTGATGGTAAGCATCTTATTATGGTTTGTGGTTGATCCTTGGCCATAAAATAGCAAACATAAATTAATGTTTTGGTTTATTTTTAGTTTTAAATGTTCTGTTATGTTTCATTAATCAGATGGACAGGTATAGTATTGTGTCTCTTGTTTAGTTTTTACAAACAAATTTAAAAGAAGAAATAAGAAAACATTTGTGTATGAGGCTAATTGTCACTGCCTGTCTACGTTCTTATTGATTTACGGCACTGAATGTAACAAAAGAAGACAAACAGAATAGTAATGTAGCCTGAAGTAGATACTTGTTCCAACCAGTTGACTTTTATAGAGAGTCATCTCACGGTCAGCTCACTTTAGTATTGATGTCAAGATACAAGGCTTGAATGTCTTTTAAAAACTAGTTTTTGTAAACATGCTTTTGTGCAACATTTTTACTGTCAGTTGTCTGTTTATTTCAGTACTATTTTAAAATGTGCAGTATACATACATTACAAGGTTTTTTTAATATCAGCATATGTGAACACTTTACTTGTGCTATTTGTAATCTTCCTAAACCAATGATGTCAATATCCTGATCTACAAGTTCCTTAGAATAAGTCATCAGAGTAGATTAAGGTTCTGTCTAGACACAATCTATGGTTAGTTTTGTATTTTCTCTTTATATTAACTAAGGCTTTGGTGAGGTTAA